>NW_027272259.1:0-102500 GCF_040938485.1 Diadema antillarum
ATAAACATAAGGATTGAGAAAATGCAACAATATTAGTAGAACACATCAGTGAAAGTTTGAGGAAAATTGGACAATCGATGCAAAAGTTATGAATTTTTTTAAATTTTTGTGTTGGAACCGCTGGATGAGGAGACTACTACAGCTTGTGAGTCATATGCGTACAACAGTATAAAGAAAATGTAAAAGAAAATTCAACATATTTTCACTTTTTTCGCATAATAAAAGAGCAATTGACTTGCCTCTTTCTAAAGGCAGGGGGAATAATATTACCCATAACATTTGTCGGTAACGAGTCAGGGGAATGTGTAGTTTTTTCAAAAGATGGAATTTTGTGAAATTCTCTTATTATTTTCCTTATATTGTTGTACGCATGTGACATCTAAGTTATTCATACACTGCAGTAGTCTTCTCATCCAGCGGGTACTGCACAAAAACTTCAAAAATTCATAACTTTTGAACGGATTGTCTGATTTTCCTCAAACTTTCAATGGTGTGTTCTACCAACATTGCTACATTCTCTCAATCCTTATGTTTATGAAGGTGAACTTGTCCTTTAAATACATTTAAAAGTTTCTGCTAAGAAATAGCTATCATCCAAATGGTCTAGTTTCTTTATGAAAATAACGAACATTTTCCAGCTGACACTCAAATATAATGCTTGGTAAGAAGACTTTGTTTGACAGCCTTATAAGGAAATGTTCTGGGTTTTTAATCCAGTGATAAATAAAAGTTGTGCTCTGATATTCCACAGAAATGATTGTCATCATTATTTTCTTTGCCTGCTGGAAGATGTATCTTTGACATATGTATATGCATATACATATACAGTGCACTCCCGTTATAACGAAATGCTCGGGACCGGCAGTTTTCTTTCGTTATAACGAAATTTCGTTATAACCGAACAAATACAACATATAACGAAAACAAGGAAACTACGTACATATCATATTCTGTTTGCTGAATACTCATCATACACCGGAAAGCTATGTGAAATGTGATGGGATATTTGTATCACAATAATAAACGCAAGTTCCCCTCAGAAACTGTGCGTGACACAAAGAGCGATCACACAGTGGTGTGAAGCGTTCACCCATGCAGAGACGCTATAAATGCTTGTTCCGCTAGGTATTTTCGAAAGCAATTCGCATTTCGTTATAATGGAGCACATTTCTTTTGTTTTTCTTTGTCTGTGGCGCTCGGAAAAGACTTCGTTATAATGGAAATTTCGCTACAACCGTGTTCGTTATAAGCAAATTTTTTACCATAGACTTTAATGGTGATAATTTTGGGACCAGAAGATTTACTTCGTTATAACGAAATTTCGTTATAACCGTGTTCGTTATAACAGGAGTGCACTGTATATAGAGATATTGTAAACTTTTTATTTTTTGAATGACAGAAGTACATTAATGATGATTTTTAAGACAAGTTCTGTTTTGTGTACATGTGCTACAAAGAAACTGACATGGAAGGTCAAACAAAATGTAAATGTATGTGCACAAATATTTAACATTGAAAACTGTTGATAGGTGACTTAGTAAATTCCTATGCAGTTTTGTGGTTACTAAATCCTGATGAATTAAATGGTAATTGCAGCTCAGGTAAACATTAATCATCTACTTGTAAACCCTAAGCTCACCATTCCTTGTGTACTCGCCTCAAAAAGGTAGTGGCCTTTAAACAGAACAATTAACTTTTCTTCCTGGAAAAGAAGTGTGCTTACTTTCAAGACCTTTATTCTGACATTTAACTTTAGAGGCAGGATTTGTGATTTACTTTCGTGTCATTGTTGTGGTCCACCAGCCTTCGAAAGTGGTGAAATTTAGCCACCACCATCCTTGGCCAGCAAGTTACGAGGAGTGAAGGATAAATCCACACAAGCACACTGACATAGATACACACATATACTTCAACCCCTGGTTTTCTCTATGACTGCATGCAGCAGGCGAAAGATCCAACACTCTGGGTGCTGTGCCAATCTCGCTTTCCTGCAATTATGAAAGGGGATTAGTTCTGACAGCACAGAACCTTGAAGCCTTCTTCTCCTTCGTTGGAGATTTGCCGACACTTCTGGTGAGCGGCAAAATCATGTTATGCTTTTTCGTACGAGGACATGGCATCGTGATTTAGACTGATGTACTTTGAGTGCAAGTACAAGAAGAGAGTGCACTCTCTGCTTACTGCATTATTTTAACAGCATTTTCTTTTTACTTTTTTATTTGATTTAGTGTCACACATTTATTTTGATTTAGTAATGGAGCTTGAAATTGAAACTGTAAGTGGTACTTTTAAAATATAAGGATTTTGTGATTAATCAATTAGCACTGACATATTTTTGTTGAAGCTTTGGGAAAAAAAAATGTACAGATTGTGTAAGCAAGGCAGGAACAGAGCTACAGATATTGGCACTGAGCCAAGTTTAAGGCTCAGTTTCACGGGAGATTAATCCCTGAGGATTTAGATCAGGGGTCTGATATTCTCATCAAACTTCATCAGAATTTCTCATCAAACTTCATCAGAATTATTTGACAAATGTGTTTGGGTTCCTCCACGGCATTTTAATCAGGTATGATTTCTGAAATGACTCCAGATATGCACCAACTGTCTTTTTTTATCATTGACCACCATCCCTGATAATCTTCAAAGAAAATGCTCACCACATACAAAATATCAAGATTTTACTCATATGACTTCCATGTGATGTTAAGATTTATCCTCATGACCACAGATGGAACATCTGGCGAGCTTTAGTTGCTGTATATATTACCTGGACAATTTAAAGGTGATGACATCATTGCTTTGTCTAATTTGCATATATGGATATATGATGAACACCACTGCTTTGCAAAACTATGTAAAATTTCTTTAAAAATTGTGTAATTTTATGACCCAATTTGAATGAAATTTTTACTGATCTGTTTGTTTGATTTCAGTAGGGCCTACTTTCCTTTGTATCAGGACAATTACCCCCCCCCCCCCCCACTAAATACATGTTAGTGATAGAGTTAAAGTAAAGAATAAGGTTAGGGTTAGGTTAAGAGGTAGAATTTGGATTAAGGTTAGGATTAGATTCAAGGTTAGTATTAGGGTTAAAGGGTCTGGGGTAATTCTCCTTACACTCTAAAAAATGAAATGGTAAGTCAACATTTTAAAATGTTGTCACTCCTCTAAAAACCTATTTGTAAATGTTAAATTTGACACTCAAAATGTTGAATTAACAATTTCTGAGGTGGTAGTTCTACATTTTGAGAGCTAAATCTAACATTTTGGTTGGAGTGACAGCATTTGAAATGTTAAATTTACAATTTCATTTTTAGAGTGTTTTAAAGTCAACTTGATAATAGAGTGTGGGCTGTATCTTTAAAGTCCATCGTTGCCTTTCAATGCAGAGAAGTTTATATACTTTGAGAGTTATATTCCCAGAATTTCTCTGGATGAAATCTCACCATCCAGCACACCCATAAAATTAATGTGGACAGCCAAAAAGAGTAAATCTGATCAACACAATCCCTTTTGTCGATACACTTTCAGCTTACATCAGCTCTCCATTTTTGGCGGTGAGCCCCTGATACCAGTGTTATCTCCACCTCTCAAGTTTGATCGGTCTAGGGAAGATCTCCGCCGTCCATTTCAATTTTCTTCTTTTTCTGCAAGAGTGAGACTCGGCATTGCAGATATGCAATGTGTTGTGAGAAAGTGAGGACATTTTCACAAACTTTCTACTCTGGGTGGTAATGTAATATGGGTGCTGCGACAAAGATTCCCATATTTCCCTTTTTTCTCAACATGACAGCAGTTGAGTTTACGAAGATTTGTAAATGTGGATGGATCAGGATACCGTTAACGGTTGCCTGAAACTTAACGGTGACCTCAGCAATCAGATGCATGACTGACCTACATTTGAAATCAACCGTAATCACAGACATTACCACATGATGTATAATTTATAAGGTAAAAGTTGTCTGGCTGAGTTGCAGTTGTCTGCGAATCAAATCTATTTCTGCTTTGCCGGCAGCAAATTGTAACAAATCGTTTCATTCCATTTGTCTATCCCCAAGGCCTCTGTACCAGTATTCCATTAAGATAGGACATTCAGGAAATGTAATCATCTGGCGATGATGTTGCCAGGCAACGTGCTGCTGCTGGAGACCACCCAAGCCGCTTATAAAGCGCTCATGTAGTCCATCAGTCATGACTGTGCAGTTGAAAATTCTAATCCAACTCCACCAAAGTGACTATTGTTAGTGCTCAAGGTTCTTGAAAGTCATTTATGTCACAGACCAAGTATAGGGCTAAAAAAAACTAGCAACAACAACAACAAACAAATCTGCCAATCTAAGAGTCGATGATATAACAAACAACATGAAGAGCTATATAGACTCAGCGAAATAGGTTTCGGAGGCAAAGGCAAATTGTCAACAAGTTGTTGAAATAATGACAATAACAAATTTTTAAATCTGACACATGATTCATTGTAAAAATATTGTGGCCACCTATATTTGATCATATTATTAAACTCTCTAGAGAATCACTGGTGCATGTATGCATATTTGTTCTGTCAGATATTTACTGAAACTGCACTGTTTGTTTACTTAGTAATAATGGCTTCACGGCTCAGTTGTAATAATTAAAAATAATAATATATATGGGTTATCGTTTGATTGAATTCATCATTGCTTCCTTGTTTGCAAAAACAGAATGTTGATTTATGTAGAACACAACATTTAAAATAGTATTTCCTTTAAAAACATGTTTTTGACAAAAACGCTTGAATCAACAGTAAACATTACCATGGAAGTTTCTTTGTTGCTCAACCACACAGATACCCTGTACTTTTGACACTGATACACCCATTCAGTTTATACATGCACAGCTGTTAAAAGTTGCCACAAAAACACTTATCATTTGAATGTCAAATGTTCCATTAGTAGACCAAAAACTGGGCCAGGAGAATGATTAGTGGGTGACTGGGAGAAATTCCAATGTATGTGACCCCCACCCAACTACTGACAGGAAATAACATCAAGAAAAAGTCAGTGATCACTTTAAAACATGCAAATGTAATCATATGAATGCACACTGCTTATATCAACAAGGGCACCTTGTCCAACAGTCTGTACTTAGCCCGTTGGGGATGAGTCCCAAGTATACATGGGCAGGTGTCTATGGGAAATGCGTGTTGTAGCAAAATCAGTCCGTCCTCAATGGGTTAATACTGAATCACTATGGGTGATCTTGCACAGAAATCAATGATTTCACATTAAAATGTAAGAAGCCTAGCTGTCTTTTACAAAAGAAGAAAATCGAGCAAAAAGAGCAGCAGTCTTGCTATCAATATCAGACATAGAATAAGACATTATAAAAATACAAGTACACTGTATTATGAAGTATTATGGTAAAGAAGTTGTGGTGATCCAGTTGAGGTCATAACTCAACAAGTTTTGACTAAAACTGTGTTTGCCTGTATGTAACCAAAGGTGCCTTAGCCTGTAAAGAATGTTTCCTGAGTATGTTTTCACTTTTTATTGAAACACATATAGAACTTCAGTTACATTTTCAAAAAGGTGTGAAGATAGTCCATCTCATCTGTACTGTAGGTGAGATATTTTAATCTACAGAGAAGGCTGCCAAAAGAGGAGGTCGTTCCCTTTAACCTGCTGGTCATTGCTATTAAACATGCTGGACACACAGGTTTGTTGTTCCCTACAGCTTATACATATATGCCAAGCTGGTCGTTAATTTTGGCCAAATAAATGACCAAACAGTGGTTAGGGTTTTTTTCTGTCCCAGGTGCATGTGCTCAGGAATAGCTTAACATTCTTGGGCCAAATAGGAGCTATAAATACCGATCCTGGAGCAGGGGAAACCAGCAGCAACAGCAGTGGAAGCAGCTGACCCAAATTTAGCCTCTGGTATCTATCATTGGTTATCAGACTCTTCTTCTTGGCAGCAAGTGATTGGTCTGGATCGAATATGATCATACAAGATCGTTACTCAAAAAAGCCAGCACTAAACTTTGAAAGCAACAAGAAAAACAACATTGCCAAGCTTCAATGTGATTTCACAATCATGTGATACAGGACATATTACATTGACATAATCATTTTCCCCTTACTGTTATCTGGAAGAAGGGAAGGTTGTTCTTGGAATGTTCAGTCCCACATACCCATATTCTTGATAGTAGTTTATTTATACCCATGCTTCTTGGCAAGTTCAACATAATCCAAGGTGTTTGAGCCTTTGATTTTGGCTAGTAATGGCAACTTTTAGATTGTTTCTTTGTTAACAGAGTGTCATCAAAACTACTGGGAGGGGAGAGGAAAAAAGGGGGGATATACATTGATGTCAAGGTGCATATCTTTTTCATGAATTCTCTAAGATAAATAAAACATGTCTACTCCATATACCACAATTCAAATCCATCTGTTTCCTGGTGAGTTGCAGATACTAGAAACTTCTCTAAATTTCCTCATCTTTATTCTCATTTTCAATTGGAGCACTTGGTTTACATTGAGTGAAAATATCCTTTATGGGTGGAGCTATGACTCTGGTTTTAGTTTTTTGAAGTGTTTACAAAATCAGCAAGCTAATGCCACAAGGAGCAGTCATCTTCTGTTGAAATTAAGGAAGTGCTTGCTGATAATGGACCACACCTGCTTTGATTGTTTCGGATGCTGGTAGCATCTTCAAGATAACATCATGGAAGAGTCTTTCACTTACATATGTGTTGCTGTTTTGCTAAATGCTGTCATGACAGTAATGAAATGCCATGATAAACCTTCACTTTTCTTCAAGATCGCAGAAACTCTGCTCTCGTGGACCAAACCCCTTTGATTGACTTTGAAATGAAGCTATCTTGTCTTGGTCCTCCCTTTCAAGGTGGTAGGCGTCCTTTCTTGTGATATCTCTTGTGACAAAGTAGAAGCTGCCACCTGTCGTTTGCGACCTGCACTGACTTCTAACATAAATCATTATCACTTGCTATCATTAGCACTTGCTTTCCTTTATCACACCCAAGAGTCATGTGAAAGTCCCCATAACACATGGTGCCTTTACTTTGGAATCACCTTTGTATCAAATACATTTGTACCACAGCGATTTGTTTGTCACTGTTCTAACTGGCAAAGTATCATGGTAATAGATCGATATAACACAGTATTTCAGTTGGTACAATTCCCATTCACAAAATATTGTGTTACTTTTTTAGCCCAAAAGTACCATGCATATCTCCTACAGGGAAAAGATGTGGCTTTCGCATGGAGTTTTCAGTTCATTTTTTTTTTTCACTTTCAACAAAGAATATGAGTTATAATTAACGGTGACAGGAGAAGTGTTGCAATATGTGTATACAATGAATAGAAATACTTGCATTAAAAAAAGGTATGTTGAACAACATCCTTTAAACAACCTAGCATATCTGACTGACCTTTTCATGTTTGGCTTCATCTGCAAGAAATTATTGATTTGTTTTCCTTTTGAGGCATTTTTTCTATTTCTACATGAGCACACATTCAAAATTGAGGATGGAATGTCAAGCATGCTTTCACCCATTTCCAATATTTTTTTCTTATGCCTGTATAGACAAAGACACATGAGGCATAAGATTTTTCTTGAAAGAAATGGGGTCCAACTGAAATGGACTTTTGCTTAAGACCATGGATGGACACCGCCAGCGCATGTTCTTCCAGATGCTCCATTTATCGGAGGGCGATCATGAAAAGTGACTGGGGTGATTATCGGACCCAGAGCGTTGACAAAGTGCAACTTCCCTCGAAAGAGACAGGTCATTTACTCATCTCATACATCCTCTGGGAGGAGGGGGAGAGAAGATAATGGCTTTCACTAGCTGTCCCCAAACCCCTTTCTGTTGTCATGACAATGACGATGCTGCCACGTGTAAGGAACACTGTGGCTAATTGTCAAATGCACGCATCAAATTCAGCATTCATTTTACACCACTATATTTTGTGTGGTGAATTAGGCATAAGCATTGTGAGAGTTGAGGACTGATTTTACTAATGTGATGAAAAAAATTTTTGATTTTCAAATTTGTCAGTAATAGTTATTCATCCTGATGTTTCACATAGAGTAGCCTACTGCAAAAGTGGAAATTTTTTCAGTGTTGACATTTTCGCACATTCAATTCAATTCATTTATTTCATTCTCATATTCTTTCCAACAAAACATAACACGAGGTAAATCAGAAAATCCGTCATAAGCATGTATACAGTACAAAGTGCGAAGGATTAACGATATACAACAAACTAATAGAGATGAATCATGTATACATACGGGAAAATACAAAGTTACAGTTTGAGGAGAAGAAAAGAGAACTGAGAGGTCCACTAAAAAGCAGTGCTTGTAGATTGTGGACCACTCAAGAATTTCTTCCAAAAATACAGTACTTCACATACAATTACAAATACATTACACACAACAACATGGCATAACTAAACTAAGGAGATACAATCGAACGGAATGGGACAAAAACAAAATTAGTGGAAGAAAGGGAAAGGAAGAAAGAGAGAGAGAGAGAGAGAGAAATGAGAGAGAAGGGGGGGGGGGGGAGAGGGGGAGAGGAAAGATAGAGAATGCCTACACGCTGAACAAGAGAAACGGAAGAGAGAATTGATGAGGTGCTTCGAACAGCTGGTGACTGCACGCAGCTGTGTAGAAATTATGCAAATAACATGCCGTATTTCATTGCCTAGTAATGCCGTTTTTCACTGCGTAATAATGAATTAAATAACCGATGATGACCCTCATGTTTGCTGTGACCTGTATAGGTAATGAAAATAAATATCTCAGCTAGAATTTAACAAAAAAGATTTCAAATTACGCTTAAAAATGTATAACGATGAAGAATTTTTTATTTCAGGACCTAATGAATTCCAAAATTTAGGGCCGATGTATATAAATGTGTTCTGAGCTAATACGGTTCTCAAAAGGGGTAAGTGAAACTCATTAGACCTCCTAGTAGGATAATCATGAAAAGATTGATTTCGTGGAAACATTGAATTAAAAATATTGGGAAGAGCATTTGTGTTATAATTGAACATGAACTGGCCCAGTTGAAAAAGAAACAAATCTTTAATTTTTAAAATCTTATATTCAATGAACAATAAATCTGAATGAGAACGTGGCGAAACCCCACAAATAATACGAAGTACTTTCTTTTGTAATAATAATAGTTTATCTAATAAAGTTTGATGGGCGCTACCCCATGCTAAAATTCCGTAATTAAGATAAGGTAATATTAAAGAAAAATACAACGTTAACAAAGACGACGATGGAATGTGAAACTTAAGTCTGTTGATAATACCAATATTTCGTGAAATTATTTTACTTATGTTGATAATATGAGGCCTCCACGAAAGTTTATCATCCACTGTAATACCAAGGAATTTTATGTGGGATACACGTTCTAATTGAATACCATCAAAAATAAGATCTGTGCTTAATGTTTCTATGGATTTACTAAAAAGCATATACTTAGTTTTCTGAAGATTAAGTGATAATTTATTAGCTCTTATCCATTGAGTCACTTTTTTCAATTCAGAGTTGACGGTGTCAATTAAAGTAACTGGGTCTTGATGGGAAAAGAAAACATTTGAGTCATCAGCAAAAAGTATAAATGAGAGTGTATCAGATGACCTGCAAAAATCATTGATGTAAACAATAAAAAGTAAAGGACCTAATATACTACCCTGAGGGACGCCACATTTAATAAATTTGAAACTTGAGTTATTCTCGTTCAGAGATACATATTGTTTTCGGTTTTGCAGGTAACTCCTGAACCACTCCAAGGCCTTCCCCCTTATGCCATAATGTGACAATTTATGAAATAAAATGTCATGATTAATTGTATCGAAGGCCTTGGAGAAGTCCAGGAAGATATCAACAAGATGTGAATGATTATCTATTGTATGCGCGGCATTATCAATAAACTTCAATAGAGCGTGAATAGTGCTATGTTTCTGACGAAACCCAAACTGAGAGTTTACAAAAACATTATGAGAGTTAAGAAAATTAATTGTTCTTTTAAATATTAACTTTTCTAAAATTTTAGATAAGGATGAAAGTAAAGAAATGGGTCTATAATTGCTTACATCAAGATCATCTCCTTTTTTAAATAAAGGGACAACCTTAGCAATTTTCATTTGATCAGGAAAAACACCATATAACATAGATTTATTGAAAATATGTACAAGTGGGTTCACAATTGAAGATATAATACCCTTTAAAATGAAATTACTTATGTCATCATAACCCGCACTGCGTTTGTTATTCATTCCAGTAACAATATCCATTATTTCATGTTTCGTGGTTGGAACGAAAAAAATAGAACTAGAAGTAGATTCACCTAAAAAATGTGAAAAATGTGTATTAGACGGTGGTACTTCTTTCGCCAAATTCTCTCCAATCATTGAAAAATAAGAATTAAAAACATTTGCCATATCACCAGAATCTTCAAAAATTCTATCATCGAATCGAATTTTTGTAATACTTGATTTCTTTTTTTATACATTCATGGCCTGTTTCAATACCTTCCATGTATTCTTCATATCATGTTTATATTTTTCTAACTGAATCACATAATATTTCCTCTTTTCAAATCGTATAACTTTAGTTAAAACATTTTTATACGATGTATATTTCCTTTTTGACTCTTCAGTTTTTTTCATTTTATATCTATAATATAACCTATTTTTCCTATTCACAGAACGCAAAAGGGATTTAGAAATCCATGGAAGCTTAGGGGATGTTTTATAATTAACTAACTTATCTTTTATTTTGGGAATATATTCATCTAAATTTCTATTAATTATCTCTAAAAAATTATCACATGATACATTAACATCATCATTGTCACAAACACCAGACCAATCAACTCTTTCTAAGCTAGCACCAAGGCTAGCTAAATTTTCTGGTGTGGCTCTTCGTCTAGTTGTAGGAACATGAAACTTATTAACCGCATTTCGGGCAACCATTACATATTTGACCTGAGAAAAACTCTGGCAAAAACTGAAAACTCAGGTTAGTATGATTCTGCCATTGACTTTACACAGGAAAAATTCTATTCAATATCAACGGAGTTTTTCTCAGGTAAAAAGTTTTATGCAACAGGCCCAGATGTGTCCATAAAGATAGTTATTACATTCATTTGGCAGTATCTTATGGATAGAAATAGACATCTTTAAGTGGGAGCATTGGCAAATATGTACCGGGTATAAGGGTCAGACGGACAGACAGAGAGACACACACAGACACAGACACATAAGGATGCAGACAAAATTGTGTTTAGCCATACACAGTCTACTGTTCACTACCCGTATTGAGGCTCCACATCTGTAGAGGCTACTGTTCACTTCCTGTATTGAGGCCCCACATTTTTAGAAGCAGTCTCTGTGACTGTAAAACACGTAGCAGGCAGTACACACTAAATGAGATATTGCACACCTCACCATGTCAAGACTATACCGGTATTTGAGCAGTGGTGAGTGGTATCATCAAGCCACGCCCGCTTCTCCGCCCCCTTCCCATCTTACCATGATGTGAACGTAGCGATTTTTGTGCAGGCATTCAAGTACAAACAAACGGATGAAAACAACACAAACAAATCAGACTTATGGATGCTGTGGAAGATATTTGTTGAACATGCTTTCCAGAGTGTAAATTATCTTCACATATTTGATTTTTTTATTTGATTAAAGCTGAGACTTCTTGATACCTGTGATGATTCAGATGCCAAAAATCATTACAGTGGTAAGTGCTAAGCAAGGCCATGCAAGATCGAAGGTGTACAAATCAGATTTTTTTTTTTTTCTGTCAGAGAGTAATTGGTTACAACTCATGTCAGATAATGTTATTTCTTTGAAATTATCACTTACATTGAAGAGCTCTCCATCATTTTAAGAGAGTGCAGTTGATGAGTATGATCATTCTGTGCTGAGGGGAGTGCAGCCCTTTAATTCCTGGTAGTGAAAAGCCCTGAATGTCATGACTCGGGTAACAGATACTGGTTGAGAATGCACTGCTGCGTGATGATTTATTTTACATCCAGTCCAAATAGATGCGTGTTTGGCATAGCGTCAAAATAGCCAACTTTAACTGTTAGTTAGTGTTGAATTTGTGGAAAGTATTTCTGCAGTGAATGAGAGAGATGATCTGTAGGTGAATGGGGATTCACATAAGGTTGATTGCTCCTTCAGTTATCGCAGTTTCCTATGATTTCATGAATCTTGTTCTTGGAAAGTTAAAATAAAATAAGTATCTTTAAAGTCTGCCAGCTTTCACTGCTTGGGACATTCCTGGAAATGCCCCCCCCCCAAAAAAAAAAAAAAATATGTGGAAAAAATACAACAACAACAACAACAACAACATGTCCACAAATGAACAAAGAGAGAAAACATTGCAAATTTTACAAGGCAATGAACTTGTGCAGGCAAAGCAAATATTAACCCGTTGAAGACTAGTCCCGAGTATATTCGGGCAGATGTCTATGGGAAATGTGTGTTATAGCAAGGTCAGTTTGTCCTTAACAGGTTAATGAAAGAATTATCAGAGAGACTCACTTTGCAGACGGTTAACTCTTTCATCATCAAGTGGAAATAAATGGTAACTCATGAGGTGAAAAAGGTCAACCTTCATGATCATTGTGATGTCATTCGCTAGTTCTGCAATGGTTAACATTCGATAATTTCAATTTCAATTTCAATTCATGCTTTATTTCATTTTTCGAAAAGAACATAAACATTTCACTTTCTTTGGTAACAGAGAATAAGGTTGCATAGTCAAGACAAAGTAAATTGAGAAAAATAAAATCGAAGAACCTTGGAATAAGAAATACGTTGTAATGAAACTTGACTGAAGTGATAAAGACGACATAATGCGTAAGACATCGAAAAAAAAAAATCGAAATCGAAAAAATCGAAAAAAAAAAATAATATCTACACTAGGACTATAGCACACTCCCGCAGGGGTATCAGCGTAGATGATCCCTTTGAACAATCTTTGGAGAAGACACAGACATTAGGCCTACAAAGTGAAATGCACTGTTTGGGAAAGACCAAATTTGTGTGAGTTTTGAGATGGATTTGTTTCGGCGTGAAGACCCGTGCCATTGATTGATCCAGACACGGATAAGCATGGTTTGATGTCATCACATTCCTGTGCACCCAGCCAGTGGTGTTAGCATGGATCACCGAGAGTTACAGTGCAAGGTTCACTTCTAGACATGGCCCCAGAGGTAGGCATCATTGTAAATCTGTGTCAAGTTGAGGTAGATCATGTTTCTCTTCCTTGGCAGACAGCTATAGGAGAAGGAGGAAGAGGACACCCAGACATCGCATCAGCCTCTCTTCAGCCTCCTTTCAAGCTTTTTATTCTCTGATTTTTTTTGTTTGACATTCCAAGCACTCATCAAAAGTGAAATCTGTTTGTTCTGATTAAAAATGTGTAAATGCAATGGACAGAGATAGCATTGCTGTAATTTCAGTCTGTGTGTTTGGTAAGTGTCAAATTAATGTTTATCAATATGCTGGTGCAAGAGGCCTAATTGGTTGGCCCGCAGCTTGAGGGAAGACCACTAGGCCTACATGGAACTCAGTTCCCTCACATTGTGTGCTATATTCTTCTGCCACATACAATTACTCAGTCCCATAAATATGACACAAGAGACAAGCTCTCCTGTGCATTATTTTGAGGCATCCAACCCTAGCTACGTTGTATCAAGTTTGAAGGAGTTGGGGAAGGGGGTTGGGAGAGAGCTCACCCACCTCCCTGGTTGAATACTGTACCCCATACAAACATAACCAAGCAAAGAAAATGGGAAAAAAAAACATGTTCAGGCTGGGAGTGAGGCTAGCATAGACCTGATCTGCTGAAGTAAACGCCCCCTTAGCATTGATTTCTCCTATAGCTTTGAATATAAAGTTTGATGCCTTCTGAAAACATCTGTTTTGATGATTGCGCAGGCGATAATACTCCATTCACCCCAACGACCCTCTTGAGTGTGCTTTGTACATCAGGTCTTATCCCAAACCCCTGATCCAATTTGGGGGAATCTAATTGGATTTTGTGAAAATCACCTTTTTGGATTTTACTTCACAAGACTTTTAGATTTCAATCCACACTGGCATCTCTTTCTCTTCTCTATGCTTCTCCTTTTTTTTTTTTTTTTTTTTGTAAGTAGCAAGTTGTGCTAGCTCTTTGAAGATTTTTTCGACCAAGCATGTCCTTGACATCTGTAACGTTTAGTGCACTTTTGGGGAAAACTGTTAGGACTTTGTGATTTTGTATACTTCAATTGCTTTCTATACTCCATTTGTAGAGACTCTCTAACCATATGGACATTTCTGCTTGTTCAAGGATATTATATATTTTGCAGTTGTAACAGGAAATGTTATTCTCAAATGTTAAAACAAAGTGAAGGTCCAATGAAAGGGTCTATTTGTGTTTTAAAATATACCACATTAATTAAGTTTGTATATCGAAGGGAATTAACAGTGTTATGATTGAATAAAAGGTGGATGTCCCCAGCAGAATTTGTACAGAATGCAGAAAACCAAGAACAGTGTATATAGCTTTGTTAACAATGGTCGTCAAAATACCACTTTGGTAATTCTGTGTGCTTGTTGTGTCAACTTCCATCCTATCTGGTAAAATTGTTCCTTCATGGACATGCAGTGGTGGTCTAGAGCTTTAAGAATTTGAGCTTTTAACTTTTGTTCACATTCTATTTATTTATGATTTTGACCAAAGGAATGCGCAAGATGTTCAAAAGTAGGTCCGACCACTTTGTGCTATGTCTGATGTGCAAAAAAAAACCCCAAAACTAACAAAAACAGAGAAAACTGAAAGAAAGTCCCTCTTTCACTGAACTTCTTCCCAGAACCAAAAACGAGAGGGGGAAAAAAGATGAGGCGGTTCCATTAGTATTATTCTGTTTCTTTTTGTTTATGATGCCGCTGTCGTCCACTGTAAACACGGAAGGTGTTAGCCTGTGGATATTGTAGCCAATTGTTTTGAAATGATGACAGCCTCCCACAACATCCAATCCCATTTTCCATTGAGCCTCTGAAAATACAATTCTTTATCTTTTCTCTCTCTAACATCTGACTCCCATCCCCGCAGCCCTCACTCCGGCCTGGTAGAAGGGTTGTCATAACAAAGGAGGCGAGAAGAAACAACCATTCCATTCCATTGCATTCGAACCCTGCACACACTGTTGTCTTTTGCCAGAATATTGAAATGGTTGTCTTCTGTGCTCATGCTTGCAATTGTTGGTTCATAGAGTCATATTTGTGTTATGCTTCATAGTTAACTAATGTTATTGTCTCATTCTCTCTCTCTCTCTCTCTCTTTTGTCTGTTTGTCTGTCTGTCTGTCTGTCTCTTCTCTTTATCTAACTTTCTCACTTCTCTACCGTATCGTCCAACTCACATCTCGTACAAGCACCGTTATAATTTTTGTGCAAATTGTACTGTGGTACATGAAAACTAGTTGACCCTGATAATAAACTTATCCTCATTTCATCCTGCAAGAAATGTTTCTACACCAGTGTGTGTACGTACCACAGTAGTCTTTATACTACGATATGGAACTCCATGACATAATTCCCTTGTTGAGACCTGTTTGGCTATTATTGGCTGTTATTGCTTTGCTCTAATTTTGGCACTATTTACGATGTACATGCTTACCTTGCTTACCATTGTAATGCTGACCAATGTTACTTCATTCAGATGAGAAACAAATATATTCTACAGCTCAGTTGACATGCTATGATTCAATGCATTTCCTTCATTCAAACACCCTTATGATTTTCTGATATTCTATGTGGACTTCAGACAAAGTCTGGTAATATTCTGGAAATCATTGCAGTGGGTCCATTTTGTTTTTTGTTTTTGGGTGGTTCAATGTGAGTTCCGACTGCTTGTTAGCTAAGAACACTTGAGATATGTTTGTTTTCTCTAGCAGAAGATGGTTCAATTACAAAGTCAAGATGAATATGTGGGGGGGGGGGGGGGGAAGTGGGTTGTGGGGGAGTAGGGATTTGGAGGCCAAAAGAAATGATGCAATCTCTTCATCCCGGAGGAGTCCGAGGAGAAAGAGGGGAAGAGCCAGGGAGGATGACCTGGTGAGGAATGATGGGAAGATCTTTCGCTCCACAATGAGATGAGCTTGATTAGGAGCTGGCACCAGCTGCCTGCCCCTTAACGGAAAACATAGGGCTTTGATGACATCCGAGTGCTATACATGATATGCAGTAATTCCGCATGGGCATGTGTTCAATCTACCGGTGACATGCACTTTCCTCTCTGTTGTCTAACTCACTTAGGACCGGCATCCCAAAAGTCCTATTACATTGCATACAAACAAGTCTGCAGTGGTAATGAGAGGGTTACTGCCTTTTCCAATATCCACAAGTTTAAATGGCAAATTGCCAATTTCTGTGTATGTTTTTTTTTCCTTTCTTTTTTTTCTGAGGGTGCCATCAGTATCAAGCACATACTTTGAGATGGTAGACTCCTGCGTTTTTCCTCTCTTAAAATAGAAATGCATATATCATTGACTTTTCATTATATTTGTTGAAATACTTAAAAAATCATCAAGTTCATTATACTGTGAATCTTAAATGAAGATTTTTGTTCATAGTAAAATTTTGGTCAAATACATGTACTGCTAATTCATGTATGACTTTCATGGACAAAATACAAAAATGAAATCGAACTCATCTGAACTAAACAAACATTTGCCATTAAATTGCACTACTTTAAACATATGAAGGACAAGCACTGAACTGTGGGATGTGACAACCATCCATAAACCTCCATGTAATTTATGTCTTGCTATTCAGCTTGCACCCAAGTGGCCATGTTCGAAATATATTTGACATCTGTTTTACTTGAATAATTTGCATTCTGGATTCAAACAGAAAGAAATCACGATTTTGATAAGAGCTTGACTTCAAAGACTTCAAATTCCTGATCCTTGTCTTGAGATTTTAATGGTATACTTGGTCGTTTCTTTTTGGAAAATTCATGTAGCAGGCTTAACAGTGCACCATGTATTCTTTCTTGGATACCAGTAAGTATGTGGCCCTGAAAAGGGTATTTTTTGTTGTGTATGCATGTGGCCCTGAAAAGGGTAGACGCTTTTCTTGGCCATATACATACCCAAGAAAGAATACATGGTGCACCATTCGAAAGCCTTCCACTACACAACGTTCTACGGCCACAGAAGCCTTCAAAGATTTCATCATGTAGCAGTCCTGTTATCACAAAATCTTGACATAATATGGAATACCAGTATATCATTGAAACTGTAAGAAAAATGACAGTGACCCCTGCTTGCCCCATTAACGAATTCCTGCATCTTCGAAAAAGAGGAAGGAGAGCAAGAAGACAAAGAAAACATCAGGAAGGATTCAAGCCTTAAAAGAGGTGGTACAGTGTATTGACAGGATTTGGACGAGCAGGCACAAAGCCAACATGTTTGGAACTACGATGGCGCCAAATGTGAATTTGCGCACAGAAGCCAGACGCATGGAATGGCCTTGTGGTAGCAGGCACTGCGAAGAATACAGAAAAATGAAATTATGAGAGAGAAAGAGAAAGAAGGATGGACCCGGAGGATGGAAAGAGTAGGTCTCTAAGTGATTCAGCATTGTGTAACGGGTGTGGACAAATTACTATTTGTCTGTGTGTTTGTGTATATATACATGTATATATATATATATATATATATATATATATATATATATATATATATGTATGTATGTATATACACATAGGGCGTGTGTGTGTGTGTGTGTGTGTGTGTGTGTTGGTGTGTTTGTATAATGTTTGGAAAAAAAGTTGAAAAAATATGAGCTATTTACAGAGCTTTAGCTGTTATTTCATGTTGTTGTGATTCCAGAAATTGTCGTAATGGTGTCTGGACACCAAAATTAGGGCACAACAATGGCTCGCTTCGAAAAGATATTCATGAGTCAAGTTATGTGTAGGCCTACACAACCATCATGTGGGAACATGGTAAAGATGGATAATGATTATTTACCATTCAAGGCTTGCCACATTAACAAATTCTTTGCTTGAATTAGCCTCCCTCAAAATGCTGTATGTTGTAATCTACAGAAGATATTGAACCACCTTGCAATATGTACACGTATAGGGCTCACACCCATAAATATTTCCCCATAGGGATGTGTGTTAAAAATCAAATTTCAAAAAATTCTGTAACATAGCTGGGAGAAATGAGGTGTTTCAGCTTCACTAACCTGGATAAGTGAGATATACCCTTTCATCCATCAAATTTTCAGGGTGGATTCTTCAGCCCAAATTCTGTCCGGGGGTCCGCAAAGCCAGACTACGAGTTCTTGTCACTCAAAAAATCACCTATTTTCCGTACACGTACCCAATGAAATATAGTCCCCTCAAATTCCATCAGAAAAGCTTTCATCTTCCAACCAAAATCAAGTTTGTAGAGGAATTCATACTCAATATCTACAGCTATTCAGTTGTTTTTTTTGCCAAACTTCATCATTGACTTTTAATTAATTTTTTTCTTCATTTATTTTGGTATCTTTGGTACGAATTTGTGAAGGGGTCTGGGATATTCCATTGTATTTACGGGTGTGAGCCCTATAGTGTATCATGTTATGCTGTGTAAAAAAAAAAAAAAAAAAAAAAAAAAAAAAAAACATTTTGAGACAATATGGAAACAGCTGACAAGATTTTGATATCAGTGTGATAAACATAAATGATACATGCATCTCTGAGGCACCTGAAATCCTGATTAAAAAACCCAAACTGGAGAGAAAGAGAAAACATGTGTTCTATTCTCGATAAAGATGATTAAAGGTTCAAGGATGTTTGTCAAACTTGAGATTGTTAGTCTTCATAACAACCCTTGTCTCCTCAAGTTGATTCTAGTTAATATATATATTTGTGTAATCTCAAAAGCTGAAAGTCTTACCCTACATAGAAAAGAGATATTGCTGATACTTTGCTGCTGAAAGTTTCCGCATGTCAATCCAGTAATAACAACCGCCAGAAGCATAAATGAACGTCACATCGTTAAAAACTCATTAATGTAGGAGTCTTTAGGGTGTTTGGCATGTCAGGCATATGACAAGCTTTGTGAAACTCATAATTTATTCCGCATGCCAATATCAGCTCACATCTTTATATCTTATGGTTAAAGTTTATAGCCTGAATGGATGACTTTTTTCCCCCATATTATTTCCTTCCAGACGCTCTAACTTATTAGGTTAAAACATGATTGCTTAAGCACAGTTGTAGACTCCCTGGGACAGGCTGATTGAATCAAGTGACATGCCCACAGCAATCAGGGTCAACATCCATCAAAGGGGTTTGCTCCGCTCTGCAAGCTGGTCCCCAGCCTGGTAGCGTAAAGCTTGCGAAGGAAGTTGTACCGAGCTATGTGCATGTTTTCAGGTGGCTTTTTCAACTACAAAATGCTTGCCTTGACATTTATACTTAAAATAGAGTTATCATCTAAAGAAGACAAGATTCAAGATTTTTTTTTCCACATAAAACGTTGACGGACCCTCAAAATTTTAGCTCCACTGAAAATACCCAAACATAATTTGGGCAGTCAAAATCACAATGAGTAATATTATTTTTCTCTGGAACATGACACAGCAATCCCAAAAGTATGCCGAGTCCCAAAATGTATAGTTTTAATGCAATTGATCTTTCTACATGTATGTATATGATTGTGTGTATAAATATGTCTGAATGATTTGCAGCAAGTGGTTACACTAGATTATAGTTTACAAGTGGCTGATCCACTGATTTGCTTGGGGATGATTTTCACTGAATATTGAAGTAAAACATCCAGGATATATCCTGCACTAGTAAGTGTTTCTCTGCCCAAATGATTTTTGCAACCAAATGCATGGTGTGACTTTAATGTGGCAAGAATAGAGTTGACAAAGAACAGAACAAAACAAAACAAAGCAGATGTTCCAGTGACATGATAGAAGTTTTGTGGGAAGGAAATGTTATTTTTCCTCTTCACACCTTTTCACACAGTCAAAGATAATAAAGGGAGGAAGAAAAACATGCAACAATGTTGTCACTGTAAGCACTGGGCACCTATCAGAGTCCCCTTTTGTCATTTTGTGAGCATGGTATTTATGTGAAAATGGTGTCAAGGTTGTAAAGAATTGTGTAAAAGTGTTGTAGGTGGGCATGATGTGATAGTTAGAACAAGCGGGTAAAACATGACATGATTTCAAGGATTTTTTTTTTAATTGATTGATATCAAAGCACACATAATATCACTATGCCACCTTCCATTTTTATGACTACATCAATGTCCATCAATGTCATGCCTATTTTGATTTTTATCAGTATAGATTTGATGTCAACTTACCTACCACTTGTAGATATGAAATAAAATACTTTTGGTCTTTCTTTTTGGTTTACATATCTCCCACTTTTTGGTATCTTTAAGTTATGGCAATAAATTGGTACTTTAAAGCACACTTTCATTATAATCATTCACAGACAACAACAACAAAAAAACAAAACAAAACAAACCACACCAAAAGTCGTGTTCATTTTCCAGTCTCATGGTAGCAACTTGTTAATGATGTACACACACACACACACACACACACAAACAAACAAACACACACACACACACAATGAATCTTTGGCAGCATCAAGTACAATTATGTGATTCTGTGTTCAACTCTGAAGACTGAGAGGGTTGACTAGTATATTAAACATCACAGCCCATTGTGCATAGATTATCATGACCGACTTCCCTTGCATATCCCACAATCCTTTGTAGCCACAAAACTTAACATCTTGATGGTCGCTATAAAAAAAGTTACAAAGATGATGAACATTAAAATTGCTGGAATGTTGTGGCTGTCTTCATCTGAGCTCCGTGTGAATTTTGTGTTATACCACAAAGTGATACAGAATAGAAACATTTTGGTCAGTTTCAAAAGGATAATTGGATGGTGAATCAATACTATGGCACTCAGATATATTCATTGATGGGCCATATGGTCACACATGTTGTTTGAACAGCTGGAAGTATACTATAGGCTTTCCTCCCGGTCTCTTTGTCAAATGGCTGAAGATGATGTGAAGAATCTAACACATTTCAACAAATGCTATGTGAACAATCAATTCTGAACCACCTGCTTTGAGGTTCATTGTGAATATTGTTTATCTATTTATGACTGTATTAGAATTTTTGTGTGATGCACACCGCTGTGATTTTCTAGAGATTGAGTCTACGTTCAAACACACTGCAGGGCTCCAATATAATCAAAACAAAAATGATTGAACAGGTGAAGCATAATATACTTCAATCCAAAATAGATAGATTTACATTGTTTTGTTTCATTATAGATTATTCATTTTTGTTATCTATCAAATTACACGTCAAAATGGAAAAATGTTAGGAGGTGAGCACTTTATTTTGTCTGTATTCTTTTTGTATCTATCAGGACATATGCATGTATGTTGATATTAGAGGTGCATAATGTATGTTTCCTCCCTTTTTATATACGTGGGATTGCTGGCAGGTGTTTTACTTGGTGGAGAAAAATACACTGCTGTCATCCTTATTGTCATAGAAAATATACTACATGCCCGTTCCACTACAATGTTTGACAAAGTGAGAAAAGGACCATAAATTAAAGACAATCAGAATGAAGCAAATTCACACCTTGGATGAATTTCAAAGCTTGAAGGTTTTTTTATTTTTTATTTTTTTTTATTCACGTTCCATATTCCACATTTCGTACAAGTTTTATATTCCATTTGATTTGAAGCAGAAATGTCTTTCACACAATGGTCAGTTTGAACCAATAATGCGCAAATGTACAATATAAGGACATATAATTAACGTGTAATATGAGGAACCCACTAAAAAGCAAAGCTTGTAGGATGTGGGTTCCAAAAATATAACATAGGGTTTTAGTACAGTATATCAAAGTAAGAAGTGACGTAACAGGTTGGCGAGGCAAAAGGTTGGCGAGGCAAAGATGCATTTACTATAACTGTTTATCCCAGAAGCTACAAACATGACTATAGGTATGTAGGACTACATACCGACACTTATCATAGTTATTATTGCATTATCATTGTACCAGTGTCAATGCATTTTAATTCCCGCTCACAGTCAAAAATCTTCAAATTCTTTGAAAATATAAGTTAGAATTAATTGGAAGAATGCAATGCAGTTTTTTTTTTTCAAACTGGTGTCCAAGTAGTTGAAGGGATATTTTTATTTTGAAGGCACAATTGATATGATTAAAGCCATCAACTCCAAAAAAAAAGAAATGCAAAACTGCACTCTTCACACTTTAGCTTTTCTCCCGCAATCATTTGTAATGCGTCAATGAAATGGGTCTTGCCTAATTGTTCTCAACGTTTTGTTTTGCCTTGTTTGCTTATTTAAGCATAGCAGCAAAATCCTTTTTTTTTCAGCAAAATACTTTTTTTTCTTCAAAATGTCCATTCCCAGATAAAAACATATTGAAGTATACACTACAAAAACAGAAACAAAAACGCTGTTTGTGCCACCAAAACTTTGCAGATTTAAACTTTGACGGGAAAGGACGACAGTGCCTTTATATTTTTGATGACATCATTAATTTTTATCAATGATTATTAAGTATTTTCATAAAACGTTTGATACAAAAAGTTTCTGAAAAGTTTTATTGGAAGAAGGGTTTCTTATAATCTCTTTCTCTTGTCCAGCAGAGACAAAGTCACCAAGTTCTGACCCTCTGCCGTGTTCTTATTCTAATCGGTCACTAATGATATCTTGATTTCGTATTGACACAAACGCGAGCTCAAATAAGCAAACTGGTAGTATCTGGTTTTGTTGTTTACCGACACCAAACACAGTAAAGCATTGAGAACTGAAACTGAATTGCCACTTTATTGGCTCCTCATCTACACTTTATTGGGTATTATTTGCGGAGGATGTGCCATATAGAATGGCAAGGTGGTGGTGTCCAGATGACTCTGGTCGCATTCTTCAGTCCGTTTTTCGTTGGATTCGCGATGGCAGCAGAGCGCCACGTGACTGATCACATGGTGTATCTGTATTACCAGTAGATGAATGAAACCTTCGTTTAAAAGAAAAATTACGACATAAATTTGTGTCTTTTTTTATGCCGGTTGTCTGACATGAGACACGACATGACATACATTGTGTGCAAGGAAATTCATGACAAGATGAAAAGAGTCCCTTCAAGGAAAGAATGTACCCGAGTAAAACGAGGATTTTTATTCATTGATTGAGCTGAAACAAGTGTAACAGCGTGTGATGTCGGAGTAATGGGAGACATACATTCAGAATGCTGCCACCGTTATATTTGTGTGTGTGCATGTGTATGTGGGTGTATGTGTGCGCGCTCGCAAGTGACGACACCGTCGCGTGACGAAAACGAATGTTTCGAAATCCCTAGATGTCGTATCATATGACACACAGATTTCTAAAATTGCATAACTCTCTCATCAGTTATAAATTTCAGTTTCTCAGCCATCACTGCACTTTTCCAACGATCCAAGGATTTTCCTAAAACGCTTTTTACAATTTTCTTGAATGAATTGAGGAACATCGTTTAACAGAGCATGCTGATCTATTCAAATTCCTCGGCGTCTGCTCAGAAGAAATACATTCTTTGCTCAAACCGCTGATTCCCAGTATAATAGTCGGGAGGAGCAGTCAGGGCTGAAGAGATATTGGGTATGACGTCATGGGACGTTATGTACTAAAGGTTGGAAT
Organism: Diadema antillarum; assembly: GCF_040938485.1. Taxonomy (NCBI): domain Eukaryota; kingdom Metazoa; phylum Echinodermata; class Echinoidea; order Diadematoida; family Diadematidae; genus Diadema; species Diadema antillarum. The sequence continues at coordinate 23,791 of NW_027272259.1, forward strand.
CCTGATCGAAAGAAATGGGATTAATTTGATATTTATTTGCATGTCCTCGTGTAACTTTCTACAAATGTATATGTTTCATATAGTGTCAGACGATGATTTGCGAATGAGGATCGGAACCTTTGATATCTGCGACAGTTAGCGTGGTGCAAGGGGAAGATAATGCTATCTTTGGTGTAGGCCTATTTATCATTGAATGGCCCTTGATTACGTGCGTATATACGAGAGCTGACAAGCAAGATACGGAGGCCTGGTCTCGCTTCGAAGTCATGTAACCTGTCGGTGAAGCACGAAGGAACGTCACTAACGGTATGGCGACTATTCCATCTATCTCCCGCCCTTGCAGCATCCGTCCCCATCATCTTGTCATCTATAACTCATCCCTGCATCATCCTTGGAAACGTGCAGAGGAGGAGGAGGGGGAGGAGGCCGACGAGGAAGAGCGGAGCATCACTGATGTCTTGTCAGGCATGGCGAGCCTAAAATCACTATCCATCTCTTATCATGGCATGCGTGCTCGCAGGACTTCTCGAAAATTATATCTCTCGTCTGTCTTTATACCCAGCAATGACTTGATATATTATGTACACATAATTTTCTCACAGATTTGTCCGTCTAACAAATTCACATTTTTTTAATACCCTACCCCCCTTATAGAAAAGTACTCTCTAAAAAAAATCGAGTGAAAATTTTCACTCTTGAAGGAGTAAATACAAAAAAAAAGAGTGAATCTAGAGTGAAATTGGAGTGAATTTTGAGTGAAAATGTTCATTTTCACTCATTTTAGAGTGACCTCAGGAATCACTCGAAGATTTTGGATTGATCCCTGAGGTCACTCTAAAACGAGTGAAAATGAACATTTTCACTCAAAATTCACTCCAATTTCACTCTTAATTCACTCTTTTTTGTATTCACTCCTTCAAGAGTGAATATTTTCACTCGATTTTTTTTAAAGAAAGTACATGTACGAAAAAACAAACAAACAAAAACCCTCATTGTATGGGCATGCTCTATCAACTTCAAGGCAATGTGTGTTCGCTGTCTCTCAATCTGCTCTTAGTGAGAACACCGCTAAAGCGGAATACTTTGTCACAAAGAACATAAAATTCCAGAACGGATAAACACAGCATTTAACAGTTGTACCAACATCTTTGAAGTCTTCGTCAGTGTTAGTGATAATCGGACAAGGTTGTAATCATGACGTAAATCTAGAAAGAGAAATTAATGTCGGTCAGACATAAGGTGGGAATTTGGAGATTTAGCTTGGCCTATTGTAGCGTTTCCGTTCGCAATCGTTCATGCATTTCCAGTGATGTGATTGTGTCTGTGAAAGAAGTGTGCATTCAACCCCCATGTCCATCATTCACGCCGTCCGTATTTTTCTGTAATTTTCATGGCTATAATTGAATTCGTTTTTTTCCAAACTTAATGAGGATCTATCTTATCAACCTAAAATGATATCAACAACAACAAACAACAAAAAAACCGTTGGTGATCTCAAACAAACCCAAAAGAATTGTCATCCCGAAAAGAATGCGTCCTTGTTTCGGAAAATTTCACTAAGAGGAAAGAAAATAAGATATGCAATGTTGACAATGATAATCTCAGCGTTTGCAGGTATTAAGTCCGCCATCAACGAATATGATTTTTTAATGAGCAAAACATTCAAAGTGTATATAGAGCCTCTTAGCACCGTAAATAGAATAAGGAATCCAGTATAGTTATTTAACCTTCGTGTAATCTCCGTAAAACGTGTACATGATTCTGTAAAGGATCATGTGAGGAAGTCTTATCTCACAAGAGAGCGTGATAAAGTTCTTCCAATGAAAATGATAGACTTTCCGTTTTTAGCTGGCCTCGCCTCCGAAGCTTTCATTTCACCTCGATTTTTTTTTAATTTTTACTTCTTTCTTATTTTTTGCCTTGTCCATGCGTCATGATAACAAGCAACAATAACGACAACAATAAAGAAGCATATATTTACATTACGTTGCTACACTCTTAAAAAGAAAAGGGTAAATCAGCGTCTTAAAAGGGGCGAGGAGTGACAGCGTTTTAAAAATGTTCCTTTTTCTTGCTATATATAGCACATCTAACTGTTGGATTCAGCTGGATAAAAGGGTGAATACAACATTTAAAAAACGCTGTCACTCCTCGCCCCTTTTAAATGTTGATTTACCCTTTTCTGTATACGTCATGATTTAAGTCGTTGTGTAGAATATTATGATAGGCAATATGTTCATCATCGTGGAAGTAATTTAAAGAATAAAGCTAATCTGTTGTCTGACACGTCCGACGAAGCAAGGTCAACACGAAAAAAAAAAATGATTACGACGTTTTGGCAGCGACGTTTCGGCCGCGACGTTTCGGCCGCGAAACGTCGTTTTCATTTTTAATGTTTACCTCGCTTCGGTCAGACAACAGATTAGTTTTATTCTTTTAGAATGTTATACAGTTAAAGACCCGGTATCGTGGGACGACATTGGCAATCCGATTGAATTGATTTACATTTGTTGCCCACCGGGGGAAGGCCGAAAACTCACAATACCGCCCGTCAGCGAATAATATGTGCATCGAGGCGTAAGATACGCTCATCGGTAACGGTCGACTCTGGTCGAGATTCGTCGGATAGAACCCCAAATACGTGCGCACAATCATATGACGTTTTAACTATAGAATAATACAAAATATAAAAACGTTCAAATTCATTTTATAAATTATAATAACTGTGATACGGTGTTAGTTCATGCCACACAGCTGCTGGGGATGATAAAGACGGACGAAGTGAATACCAGACAGTAATAATTATGTAGGCGGTGGAGCAAGTGAAAGACGAATAGATAAATCGAGTGTTATTTTCTATAATCGAAAACAACGCATTTGCAATCTCTTTGAATTAGCTATAAATATATATATATATATTTACGCATTGATGTGGTACATGTACTCCATTGCTTTCATAAATACATTGTGACGGCACTTTCTTCCTTGTGCATGCAGATGTCAAAGATAATTGTTTTTTCTTTTCTTTTTTAATTTAAATTCATGTTTGTGTGTATGGTGTTGGTATAGTTACGCGTTTCGTTTTCTGTCAAAATTAGAGCAGTCGGTATAACGTCACGGCCATTAGCCACGCCAAAGTCCACGGGGCTAAAGAGAGAAAGAGAGAGACACGAGTGATACATGACATGGCATTGGCAGAGGATTAACAACGGATTACCACATCCAAAATTAGCACTTTGATGTATGTTTGATTTATCTTTTTTTTAACCTCTTTTTTTATGTTAGGGTCCGGCACACAAATAAATGAAGTGCTTACAGGTTTGCCAGCGGTAATATAGGATTATCATAGATTTCACCCTTTACAGTTTTTGGGCAAACCATATAAAATCAAAGCACGAGGCTTACTGCGTTAAGAATCGCTTACAAATTTGGGAAACCCCTCGAACAACATCAGAGTAAATGCAAGTGCAAACATCATTGTAATTTCATATCAAAATAAGAGAGGGTTGGGGAGAAACAGAGATGTGATGATGGAGGGGACACTTTTCTTGTAAAAACGTCCTTTGTGCTCGAAAATGATTATGGACGATTAAGGCCCTCGAACTTGACACGCAACGATTCGAGCTTCATAATCGCATGACGGGCACTTCATGAACAATATGGAATCGGTAGCATTGCTGAAAAATAAAAGTCAGGGTTCGTTTTAAAAAGGGTCGTGATGAAAACTTCATTTTATTCACCTTTTTTATTGTTATTATTAATCGTATTTTAAAGATGTCGATCTACTTTTGCGTTGATTTATTCTCAATCATATTTTAATCCATCTAGTCATATATATATACATGTATATATAATTCTACTTATATACATCTTTTCACACTAATTCAATAGTTTACTTATTTCCATCATCAAAAAAGAAAAAGAGAACATTATTCAAAGCGGTACAAGTTGTCGATTTGTCTTTCATTCGTCTGATAAAGGCATTTTTTTTCAAATACAATATGAAGTATATGCACGAATGATGTCATAAAAAAGAAACAATGCACTTTGTTATGGCAACAAAAATAGTAAATAATCGTAACGATGGAAAACAGTGTTCCACTAAAAATCCAAGCTTATAAGACGTTGAACACTGAAAACAAACACTGGAACATTGATATATAAATGAAGATAGCAATTTTCATTGCACATGATTATTCGACTTCAATATGCATATCAAGTCATTGAATTTTCAGTTAAAAACACAAACGATATTGGTTTAGTCAGGTCGACGACGATAATAATTATCCCTGATATCCTCCACTGACCAACTTTAAACCGGAAGTTTATATGAACTTGTCGTTGGCCTTTGCCGTTGACCTTTGGGAATGATTATATACCACGTGATCTTTTTGTCCATTATGAAGAAAAGGTAGGCCTAATCATGTTATCCCGATTCGTAACTCGCTGGAGGGTAGTCTATAATAATACATAGAGACGAGGCTGACAAGAAAAGCCCTTTCCGCTGTTCTTCGCTGGATTTGTAAGTTTGCATGTGACAATGGCTTGTCTCATGTTTGTACAAATTCATGCTGACGTCAAAAAGATGAACTTGAGATTGCAAATACATGTACATACATACAGCAATCAAAAACAGCGTTTATGCGAGCTCTGTTTCTTCTTGCTGCCACGGTCTCCTGTGTTTATGTTTGGATGTGTTATTTCTTCTGTTTATATGCCTCCTTTTGCTCAAGGAAATACCGACAAACGTCACAGATGGCTATGCCTAATTAATCACAACCCCCCCCCCCCCAAAAAAAAAAAGAAGAAAAGAAAACCCAAACGAGCAAACAAACAAAAACCACCCACACACTCAAACGTAATTACAGAATATTATGGAGATAAAAATCATCAACATTTCAATATGTTCCAGGCTTTTGGTTGTCGTTGTGACCTGACACACAAATCATAAGCAAATATAAACAAAAAATGTTTGTTACTGGTATGATATTAAGCGATATAAGCAGCAAATTTGATATCCATATAGCACCATTACCTGATTACTGGATGCCTCCGCCGCTGTGCACAATGGCGCTTCGCTTGCGATCCACATCCCAATAACAAGGTCGTGTTTCAAAAACTAGTAATTATTGTATGAAGTATAACGTGTGACCATCATTGATTTTCCGGGGCATCATAAACAGCTCAGAACGTCTTTGTAAATAGGGGCGGCTTCCTTTCAAGTGTAATCCGGTAAATTTTACGACCCTCCATTTTACGTATTATAACATTCTTTCTCTTTCTCTCTCCCTCTCTCCCCACATATCCGCATTTTCGTGCACACCACATGTTCAGTTTCCCATCTCTTAAAGGACTAGTCTTTGAATCGAATTCACTCGATTATTGTTACCTCAAGTTAGGTCGTTCAGGCAGACTTGTCTTTCTCACGATAATGCAGTGAGATTTTAAAAAAAAATCACAGAACCAAAATTAATCTTGAATGTATATATACTTTTATTTTACGAGTCATTTACGGGTGAGTTGGCCTTGCTTTATGATTAAGAGTTCTAGCTGGAAGATTTGTAATTCTTTCTCGGTATAATATGGCATAATTCATTACTCCTTGCCCTTCAAAACCTGCGACGCTTTAATTTCAACTTGAAGTCGGTTTGCACTTTTGCGGAGAGACGTGATATATCGTTATGCGTACAGTGCATTTTATACCTGCACTAATGTTATGTTTCCTTCTACTAGCCGAACGGTCGCACGTCACGAGTACGACATTAAACGAGTCATACAGCCCACGAGCTCGACACTGGGCAAATAAAGCCCACGAGTCCGACACTAGGCTAAAAAGGTCCATGAGTCCGACACTAGGCTAAAAAGGTCCATGAGTCCGACACGAGTCCGACACTCGTCACATCACGCAGTGTAGGGCTCGTGGACCTTAATTGTTTGCTAGATGTGTCGGACTCAGATGGGCCTTTTTTGCCTAGTGTCGGACTCAAGGACCTTTTTTGCAACGTCGAGCTCGTGAGCCGTATGACTCGTGGGCGTCGGGCTTGACCCCGGCCGAACCACCTCAGTCCGCAGTCTACCTTGTCCACAGAATGACAGTCGCAAGAATTTCGTGAGCATGTTTGAACTTTGATATAAGTTGATTCATTACACTCCACCTTTAAAATTTGCGGCTCGTTTTCATAACTCGATTCGCATCTTGCGGTTATTGCGGTCGTGAAGTGTATGATGCCTTTATCAGTATATACGTACACACGATCTCGGCATGAAACGCTTATTAAATTGTGTGCATATTGACCCCCTTTCATTCAAGTCGTATATTAGCCATGATTAGTCCAGATTTATTTCCTTTAGGAGTCCAATATGCACTGCTGTGCTTTGAGCACTCATTGATTTGATTTAGCCATTCAACCGATTTAAGCGGATTTTCTATCTTTATCGCGGCTTGTAATTTTGAAAGGGATATATCAGGAAAAATCAACGATCTAATCGAAAGAGAAACACAACGAACATGATGAAAGAATTTGTTGGAAATTTTTCATTTTCTGACAAAAAAAAAACCCGGACAATTTGTTCTATGCAGTTTAAAAAAACTAAATCCACAATACATTTGCTAAAAACGCAAATTGTAGACACCTTCAGAGAAAATGGTTGATTTATCAGGGTGATCTAGACATGCAGTCATGCACATTTCCGTATAATTCTTATTCTTTACTGATTGTATGGACGATCGACATTGGAGGAAATTCAGAAATGTGCATGCTTGATACAACAGTACGAACGCCTATTGCATTATAGGCCCTACCAACCTCGGTACGCCGTTACAGACGAATCTGGAAATCTGTTGTTTATGTAGAAATAGATAAAAAAAATAATTACAAGAATTTGGATCGTCTGCCTTCAGAGACACCAGTAATCTAAGCTATTTTCCGACACATCATTGTGTTATCATTCTTTCAGGAGGATATTATAGTCTAGTGTGTTTCATTTCATTATAATTCTATTTTGCTTGTCGGCTCAATTTTCATAATCTTATTTCTATAGCGTGGATCACACGTCATCGGTCATTAGTATTTTGCATGGATACTGCGCAATTGCGACTTTACTTGTTTGTTTACTCATTGGTTTTCAAAATCACGGCATGAAAATCATAGGTGATTTTCGTTTGTGCGCGAGACATTCTATCCTGCGGTTTACCAGGTAGATGGTTTCCCCACCCTGTGTTGGTAGTCTCTTCTCGGTGACCATCATGTCTCATCAGGTACCATCACTTTTCGTACTTTTATTCTACTTCAAAGAAGTGTTGGGTCACCCAGCCTTAACACTTTGTAGATCAGGCCAGTGAGATCAGGGCCCTGTTTTATAAAGCTGTTCGTAAAGTTACGAACAACTTACCAGCGACTGGTAATCAGTTCTGATGTGCTATACTTATCAGAATTTCCATAAACACCCCCAGGTCACGTGTTCTACGAAAACTGTTACATTGTATATTATTCATGCATGTCTTTGAGACATCGTAAAAAAAATACTTCGTTCATTTATTGTGCACCGACTATATGATTTTTTTTTTTTTGGGGGGGGGGGTTGGGGGCTGGTCTTAATGGTCATCGTATTTTCTTTCGACTTTTGTAGCATGAAAAAGTTGCAGAAATAATTGAATTGAACTGAACCTCCCACATGTTTTATAAAACATGATTACGTGAATCGTGAATCGTTCAACCGAGCATTGCAGCGTGTGAACCACGCACCCCCCCCCCCCCCAAAAAAAAAACAACAAAAACACCACACACATAATAATGCACGTACATACACACGCAGACTCTCCGAATGTCCACGATGCGACTGAGTATGACTTGCTTTATACTATGATTATGCTCCAGGGTAGAACGTGAACTTTGATTGTTAATGATACCTACATGTATGTACTCACCGGGAAAACATATATCTGCACGTCGCCGTTAAGTTCTCTAGCAAAGAAATACGTCAAACGTAAGTCAGTTCCCTGGAGTCCCAAAATACATTCACCCACATTGACAGTGTGTTGAAAGAGGAGTGCGGCGAAACATAACCACATCTAGTACACAATCATTATTATGCAAACATACCGACCTATATGGATTCGTTCTAAGCAGTCTTGATTTTATTTTATTTTAGGCTAATGTAATATGTTCAGGATCTGATACAATTACACTGATGTTTCCAACTCTATAGTCATCATATTAAAGATGCATCAAAGATCGAGACCATTCACGATTACAATACTTATGTGATATTCTACCTTTCATTTATACTCGTTGCGATTCTTCTTCACAAGCTATTAAAAACATCGCTTCGATCCACTCATTCCAAGTTTATGTATACAAGCCCTTCATCTGTGATCGGACACTATATCATAATTATTATGCGGATGGTAATCAACCATCACGTGCGATTTAACGTCGCGTTCGATCGATACATGGTACACCAATGACGCGGATAAACACAGGTGTTCACCGGATTATAGCATCCTATCATCGATGTCTAGAGAACAGAGCATTATCGATCGCAATTTGTCACGAAAATCGCCCGCGCTGTCGGTCAGTGTACTGATGACAATTTCGGAGTGGATGCATTTCACCATGATGACGCTACGCAATCCGGCGAACCACAGAATAATTATTATCTCCTTCAGTTGTTCAGGCGGAAGAAACGGACGGATTCCGGTCTGCCCAAGGAAGGAGGGCTTGCAGGACAAGGCTTTACATCAAGGAAGCTTGAGATAAGTTAAGAACTCCAAACAGCAACATAACAAAACAAAACAAAACAAATCATAAACACGGTTAGGAAGTTCAGTTCCGTCCAGAACATCTCAAAGTGCAGCTTAAACGCGAAGAGAATGGATATAAAGGAAAGGAAAAGACATGTATATATAGAGAGAGGGAGAACGAAGAAAAACATGAAAACGGTGACCATGCATACCTAAGATTCATGAATTCAATTCAATTGAGCTTTTATTTCCATCAAAAAGAAAGGTAATACAAATAGGCATACAAAGTATACATCAATGAATTATGTATTAGTAACAATTTGTAAACAATGCAGATCATAAAGTATTTATACAATATATAAATGAATGAATATATATAGACAATGCATACTTTGTTAGGGTAACAAAAAGTAAATGAATCGATGGAAAAGTGATCTACTAAAAAGCGGACCTTGTGAAGCGTAGCTCACTCAAAACAAAATGCCCAAATCATGTTATGTATATACCTGTTTACAGTTAGAGCATTTTACGACAAATACGCATATATAACATTTTTTTTTATATGTTGTAGGTAATTAAAGAAAAAACATGGAAACGCACTTAGAATAATAGCATTAAAATCGAAGTAACAGTTAGGTGTCATTATTTTGATATTATCTTTTGTAATCCATCTCATGCAGCAACTATGAATGAAGCCACTCATAGACTCCAAAACTTAACCGACCAATCAAAAGATAGATGGGTAAACTATTGGCCAATGGTACTGGCCTAATGCGCGCGATTTTTTTTTTCTTTCTTTTCTTTCTATTTGCATCGAAATACTACCAAAGAACGTCCGCAAACTTCGATCAAAACATCGATATTCGCCGCCGCCCGAGTGTGCCACGTGTGTACTGTGTCTTCTGAACACAACCGTTGTATACTGTGTGTGCATGGAACTCCGAAAACGCAATACGAAATCACTGCACCTGCCCGCTTCGCACCCACCCAAATGTGTCATACTCGCGGTGGTACCAGTGGACGTGAACTACCATGAACACAAACGACCGAGCCAACCGTACCATGTACCAGTGAATAAGACTGAGACTGTTCCCACACGCGTCGTTCGCTACCAGTACTTTGACACCAAAGGAGAATCGGTACTTGACGGATATTTCTTTCTAAAATCTGGGGAACGAGCTAACTTGTGATTACTGATTGGAGTTTTGTTCTTTTGCCAGCCTAGTGGGAAAGCTGCCATTGATTTTTGCATCCAAACTTCTATGAAAGTGCCTCTGAAGTTCGTTCAAAATCCTTGGGAGTGATGTCGAAGATTTTATCGCGGTCGCTCAGCCTCCGCGACCCTACGGGCCGGCTGAAGTCCAACACCTGGGACCGCTTCGTTCATCGCAACAGGAGCAGACGGCTTCTAGGTCAGTGAAATAATTTCTTGATGAAAGCCCGTGAATAATCGCTCCTTTTTCAAAGAGCTTATTCCTAACAACCGTAAATTTCAATACATGCATTCACTAGTTGATGGACATGAATCACAGAACTGTTACGAGCTATCTAATTAAGCATGTTATTGAAGGCTAGTTTCGATTGATGGCAAGTCCTCCACAAGGCCAAGTGGTTTAAGGGCATTGACTCCACACATCGAATCGAATGACAAAACCACTGTTTACGTGCATTCCTGCAGTTAATTAGCTAGAGGTGTAAGGGCCTGCAAACTAGGAATACAGAGCAATGTACTTGATTTATCATGAATATTTCTGCAAAATGGGATGATTAACACTGCTGCGTTTGAAAGGATGTATACACCCAGATTTGTCAGCAAGAACAGCGAGGTACTCAAAAGCAACACATTTAATTCAATAGTCATTGTGTCTCATACTCGAACTGTTTTGCCTTTATAGTCATTTAGTGCTTACATCATGGCCCCCAGCCTTTTGCTGTTTCATTAGAGATGGTAAAGAATGCCTTGTAAATGACTGACAGTTATTAAGTGTGTGTGTGTGTGTTGGGGGGGGGGGGGGGCTACAGGCTTGGTTAACACAGTTGTACCAACATCCCTACTTTATGAATTAGTATCTCCCAGTGGATTAATTTTTCAATGAAGTCATACAATGTATTTGCATAAGGGCTATGACATCCTATGATCTGTGTCTGTGGAATTTAGGGGAATTTTATGCCCCATTTTCATGCTATGTCAGAAATAATCAAACTGAGCTTTTGTTCAGAGAGAGAGCCTACGCAGCACCAACCATGCGCTACGGAAATGAGCTTTTGTGTCTTCCGTGGTATTACAGTCATGAACAATACACTTTGGCACTCTGTTACATATCCTAAATAATTGAAATATGTGATGAACACAGGTGTAGATAAAATACAAATTAGTTTATACTCTTCCCTCTCATTATTAAGGTTACATACAGGGAAGTCTTAAGTCAGTTTTACAATGCATCTTTTAACCTCTTTATATAAGGCCCTATGTTATCTTCAAATGCACAAGTGAATTTTATCATGTAAATATTTCAAGCGTATTTGTTGTAAATGTAATGCATTTGAATCCCTCGCTGTAGGCTTTTGAAGAGCACAAAATGATACGCTTCACTTCCTTAAGTACCAGTGGTATGAAAACTGAATGATTATTGCATAGGAACCTACCCATAAAGTGAGTTAATTAATAGAGAAAAATCACTGAGCACCAGTTGATATTGATTTGTGTACAATGCTACATCCAAAGCAAAAGGCAAATTGCATTTAGTTATTAAAAAACAATTTTACTTGCTAATTCAGAAATTGCAAGTATGGATTGGATGGCTCTTGTCATTTACAGGGTTACCTCCCCTTCCCTTTTCTTTCACTGTTGCTGTCTTTGTGTAATCCTCATTTTTTTTTTTTATCAGTACCTTGTCATGCCAATCCATTAGGCCTGCCCCTGCCTGTTTAGGGGATAGGCAGTTTACATTTGCTGGATTTAACAAGGATCTGTGGCCCAGTAAGCCCTCCCCTTGGGTCATGTGACACCGCCGTGACCTGAGTCACCCCGTCCGACCCCAGCTGACATTGCCACCGTCATGGGGTAACATACCCTCAATATTGATGATATCGGCCTGCAAGAGGTGCGAGCCTCTCACATATCAAAGCAAAGCCTGAAAGTGCAGGTGAATCAATCAGCTTTGCATGGAAGGGTGGTCTCTTGTAACACAGCAGTGATGAACTTTTCTTTTTCTTTTTTAAAGTCATGTGAGGAGAGTTCACCTCACTGAGAAATTGTTGTCTGAAAACTAGTAAAATCAAAGTGACAGAGCAGTCACACTGTGATTTAGATCTGACAGAGTCCAGTAGGATTCAAGAGAGTTTTCAGTACCCATAGGTCATCTAGCATACAATTGATCAGAATACCTGGTATTTAGTGGGTGTTCAGGCCCCGTCAGTATGACTGAGTGGATCGAGAAATGACACGATATTCTGGACTGTCAGCAAAGCAATCAATTTCCTCTGTCCTATGTGAAATATAATGATTTGATATTTTGCTTTGACATTGTTTTGAAGAAAGAAAACCTTGTATTTCCCTAGAGTTACTGACCTAGTTTTATGGAGCCCATTTTTTTTTTTTTTTTTTTTTTTTTGGGGGGGGGCAATCATGACTTTCATTACAATGTACATTTTGTCTGCTTTGCCCGAACTTCGACTCCGCTGTTACTTGTGTTTCACTGCCTTTATGCTTCACACATTTCACATGTAAAGTCCTTTAAAGTACACTGTAAAGTCCTTTAAAGTACATCTTTCATTGTTCTACAGAAGGTTGTAATCCTAAACATGTCAAAACCCCACAAATTTATCTCAGTTCTGAAGAGTTTATGAAAGTACAAATGTACCTACACTGTATAGCCAGTTTTGTTGACAGGATCATGTTGCAACATCTTGTGATGTTGCAATATATAAATGTTTTCTCTTTGTTCTGTGATAGTTTTTGGTTTCACTGAGAGTGTATTTGTGAATGAATTGTCAAAAATTTTACAGGTCGATGCATGTAAAATCAGCTGTCAAAAGTATGGAATCATGGGAATGTTCAAATTAATTTTATTAGCGTGGGATATTTGGATTTCTGAAAACCATTTAATGTCTAATTGACATACTCTGAGCAAACTTTTGATTGATTGGCCTTTAATGGACTGGCTGTGAAATACATGGGGCAGGATTTCAGCAGTTAAAGTGGTCAGGTTCTTCTTGGAATAAGTTCCCTTGCACTGCAAAGGCTGAAAGCTGGGATTTTTCCATGGATACGTCTTGTTTTCGAGACACTGGCAAGGCCATGAATAAATTTACTGGTTTATGCACCATGCGTGTGTTTCTTCTGATTCATTGTCTACACTCCCTCCCTGGCTGCATTGCCAGAACAAGTTTTCTGACAAGCGAGAGAGTTTCGTTCCAAGCTGAGTATTTGCATTCAAGGACAGTAGGGTTTGGAGAGTAAATTCAGACTCCCCCTGCTTTTAATCGGTGAAATGGGCAGATTGTAAATCTTCGTTCTGTTGATCCATGCTACTGGTGTGTCTGAAGTGTTTAGCCCCTAGGCCTCCTCAATTCATGTCTGAGGAGTGTCTCTTTGAGGGTCAGTGTTTCATTGTGTGAAAGATCACTGCAGCATCAGTTGAGGACAAGAATTTTTGTCTCTCAAACTGCAATGTGATTTAGAGTAAGATGTCATGTGGAATTAATTTGTTTTGGGAATTTGATAGGAGTTTGTGAGTTATTGTCTTTATCCTCTTCAGTTGTGAATGAAGAAAGATCTAACATTATGAACTTTGACAAGAAACATACACACAGGAATTGTGTCACACATATATGCACGATGTGTGACAAGTTTTGGCTGATTTCTCAAGAAAAGTTAAGAGGAATGTGCTACCACATTCAGTAGTAAGATGAAACACTGGTCTGTCTACCTACAGTTGCAGTAGGAATGCGTCCTCCGAGTTTAAGGGCAGTTATTTTGGAATATATTCTTGGGTCAATGCCGGAGCCATTTTCCATCATGTGACATGTGAGCTACTGCACAGTTTGTCACTAATTTATATGTCTCTGCTCCAGTGATATATCATGTTTCTACCGATGCTCTTGAACCAAGGAACCTAGATGAAAGTTGCCAATTCTCTACATCCGCAGAGTGCAAAGCAATATCCTTGCAGTTACCCTCCCCATAAATCATAAATTATGTGTAGGGGAGGTAAAGTCACATGACCTGTGTAGCGATCTTGTTACCCACATGGGTGCGCCGGGCCGCATTTGCAATTTACAATAGGTAGGCGGAATAGAAGATAAATGACTTGCACTGCTGTAGTTGTCAATTACCTCCTTGTAAGTGGTTCACAAGAATCACAAGACTTTCTCATTCAAGAATTTAGTGTGGCAGAGACATGAACTAAAGATCTTGACTGGATTTAAAGGGGATGTAAGATAGTACATTTGAGATTTAGTGCAGAGTCTCGAAGCATTTTGTTTTACAAGTAGGGGCCGAAATGTTTCTGTATTCCCTGTTAGAAATTCTTTGAGATCCAAGACTGTCTGCATCAATATGAAGAGCCTTTCATCATTTGAGCAAGGATACTCCAATGAGGATCTGCACAGTATTGGAAGAAAGAGAAGAAAAAGAGATTAACCCGTTGAGGACTAGTCCCGAGTATACTCGGGCATGTGTATGGGAAATGTGTGTTATAGCAAAATTAGTCCGTCCTCAACGGGTTAAAAGATTCTTTCACCCTACACAGTTTCCAAAGAGACATACATGTAGAGTTATCTCACCCGTTTATCTCAATACTCAATGGTGAGTACGTCAGAGATAAGCTGTGTTATGACGATTTAACCAGGTTTCAATCTATCTATAACCAGTGGTCTTCTGACTACTTTTATCAAGGTGCTAAAACTATTTCTATTCATTTATTAGAAATTATACACTGGTCTGTCAAATAATGTCTTGAATGCACATGTATTCAGGAAACTGCACAATTTTTGTCATTTGCTGTCATGCCGTTTAAAAATTTTGTGAGGGAACAAACTCAGCCTGGCACGTTTTCTCACAGCTTACTTACAGTACATGTATATGCGGTTTACCTCGTCCATGCTTCAACTGTTTGATGATTGGTTGAATCAGGCTTTAAGCCCACATGTGATAAGATATCGGAAGCAAAACATTGCCAGGGCTTAGTGTAAAAGCTTCTTAACTTCAAGATGTAACAAGGGGAAGGAAGAAGCGGACACAAACGTAGGGATTGAAGGTCAGATCCAAGACTACATGCTTGATGGGCTGTATGATGTATAACCGATGACACTTTTACTGGACTAAGTTCATCTGTATTATCATTTAGGCACTTGCATATTAAAGTACATTGTATCAGCCTGGACACAAACATATTAATGTAATTAAACAGAAAAACAAACCCGGAACAAAACAAAATAAAAAATGAAACACCTACCACAAAGCAGCAAGTGAACAACCAAATGCACTTACTTGACAAGGTACAGGTATTGGAGGTAGAATTGCTGTTTTATAACATGGAAATTATGTGTAAAGGTGTCTGTTGGTACAGTCCCACACAATTCATAGTTACCCATGTGGTTCCCCGCAAAGATTTGCAAAACCTCAATAGTCACACAATACCAAAGAAACCCATTTTGTCAGCCAAACTTGATTTAAAGTTAAACCTATACAAAACCTTGAAGGATGCTGCAAAGCCATGGTTGCTTTGTTAGGATGTCCATTAAGAATACCGAAAATCAGGCTTATTTGGTAAAATTTATATAGGGAATTTAAATTATCATGTTAATTGTTATTGTTTGACTATTCAAAGTAGCCTAGCAGTTGGGCAAGGTAAAAGAATATTTCTGTTACCACATTTCTCCATGATTCATGGTGAAATCACCTGAATAAAGTCATCATGACAACTTCCCATACCAAGTAATCTCTCATTGGCACACCTCATTTAATAGCAATAGAATATTTTTTACTGACACTTTCCACTTTTCTGCAGTATACCTCCATTACACCCCACCACAGAAACAGACAGACAGAGAGATACATACATGCATACCTCCTCCACTCACACAAAACTATCATACCGACATCATTACATGCATACATTCTATTCACCATCACAACCAGGTTAGTGGTGGAAGTGCATTGTAATCTGCAGGAATTTTTCAGTAACCCAAGGGCAGTTCAGGGCTAAGAACCTTACCAAATCTTGTTTGCCTGCCAGTACGCGTGGAGCAGTGCACGTAGCACATGTTATCGTCAAAGCTGGCTGACTCTGGATAAAATAACTGGGCATTCAAGAAAGGTGTCACTTCAATCCCCAAAATGAAGAAATGCTGAGTGTGTCACTTTTCCATTTCTTAGATTTCAGGCACATTTTAAAGTTGATAAGTTTGATCGCAAAAAGAGTTAACTATGTACATTCTTGTCAATTTGAGATGTTCATAATTAAACCTGTTAAAAAACGATGAAAATGGTAGGAAAATATGGGATGATTTTTATCATAACTTCAATAATATTGGTTGTTAGAATGCAGCAAGTGAGATATCACTGAAAAGGTTTGATTTTGCACTATTTGACACAATGGACTTTACATTAAAATGTTAAAAAATGGCACTTAACCCATTGTAATTGTGATCAAAATCTTCGGTTAGGCCCCTGTTGGAGAAATTTAGATATCATTTTCTAAAATTTCAATACAAGGTTTATCTTTATTGTACTCTAATTCAAGACTCAGCGTTATTAATCTATTAGAAGGTAGTGTACATGTCATGTCAAACTTGTTCATGAATTGCAGTATCCTTATCGATGCATCATTGGTGTAGGCAAGAACTAGAAATCTCTTAATAAGAGCACTTGACTCCCATGTGTGATTGTTGCCAAGGGCCCTTACCTGTAGATTGCATAATCCACTTGCTAAGAGTACCCCTTCCTTTATCAGTGGGCAGTGCATGAATCAACGGGGGAGGGATCAACAGATTAAAACAACAGAAGCTGAGACTACTGTTGGTTTAGAAGTAACAGATGAATAAGTTGGTGATCAGTTAAAATCTGACCAAGATCAGCCTAAACGATAGGAGCATTGTATCAGTTTGAATAACAGCCCACTACAGTATCATTGAGAAGGAGATGTAAAAATGGTGGTTTTGGTTATTAAAGGGGATGGTTTGTAACTGATCAGTGGTAATCAGTGGGAATGCTGGGGGATGATTGTTCCAATCCTTTAAGAGTACATTATATATCTATTGTTGTGTGAAAATTATTTGCTTCAGAATGGTGTCATATTCAAGTAATGTGCAGTTTAATATTTCCAGGTTTGCATGCCTATACAGTGACGGGGCGATCGTTAACGGCCCGTTAATGATCGCCCTGTCACTGTACAGGCATGCATGGTTGTCCACAAGTGTGAATGTTGCTGGTGTTTTCTAAGATTTGCCTGAAATGACTTTTCTTTTTAATACTGAGAAAATTCCCCATGATTCTCCACAAGCACAATATTATAGGGGGTGTTATAGTAGTGTGTCATTGACTTCAATAATGCAACTTCCTGTTGGGAAATTCCCCTTTTACAGAGAGAACTCGTCACTTTCAACGAGGCCTTGTATAGAACCTGACAACTCGATACAGCTGGAATTTGGCTACCTATGTACCATAGTCAAATGATATGTGAAAAACATACTGTCACATTTATTTCCACTTTGTCGTTTAAACACACTCCCAATTTAATGGGCCAAAAAATTGCACAATTGTGGCAGCCTTATTGTGGCCATGTAGATGAGGCACTGCATATTTTTTTTTTTTTGATACTCCTTTAAGTCTTTGTGTTCCAGGTTTGCCTGTCCAACTCAGTTGACTGCTTGCCAACTACACACAATTTGCTCATATGCATGACCAGGCACAAACACGCAATAAATTGCAATATGCTACAGTACCTTGAACCGTCCTATTGCCATTGCGTTGTCATAAAATGTACACCACAGCAAAGCTTCCAATTTTCTCTTCAACTTTGATGTGTGGCATTTCTGGCACAAATGCTTTTTTTCATAAGTTCGGCCTACATGGCTTTAAAACCAAAATGTTTTCCAAAAGCGCTATGAATGAGCTGTGTGGTCTCAGAATGATGTGGCACACAAGAGGTTTTACTGTTGCACATTAAAAATGAATAAATAAATAAATAAAGGAGTGATGAGTTGTTGTTTTTTATCCCGATCAGAGTATTGTGAAAGATACCATTGTTCTACAGGACTGTCATTATTTCTTTCTTTTTTTTCGTATGTGTACAATTTATTGTTAGTCTAAAGATAAAGGAAATAAGACTATGATCCTACGTACTTCTAATGAGGAATATTGTGTATCATATAGATATGTGCAGAAATATCACATCAAGTGGCCTGATGATCTGAGGGCTTGTGTATGCAGAGGATTTTGCCAGATAAACTTTTCAGCTCATGACTCAAAGCAGACATTTTTCTAGAGGACAAGAAAGAGAGAAAAGAAAAAAAAAACATCAGTTTGGAAAACAATATTGGGGCACGATCCCACTCTAAATTGAGAGAGAGAGAAACTCAACTAAGTGCTATTTTTGTTTATAATCATATCAATCAAACCATTTCAGTGAAATGCAACCCAGCTTCAAATTACAGATATTTGTCCATCCAAAAAGAGGGAGAGAAAAAAAAAGTGTGCACTTTTATCTGACCCCAGAATTCCTCTTGGATGAGGTAAGTGAAACTCTTTTTTCCCCTCTTTCTCTCTTCCAGATGTCATACTCATAGTTTCAGCAAAATGTGTCATGGAAAGAAGAAGTGTGGGTGGGAAAAGGAACTCCCCAAAAGCAAGCTCAAAGAATGACTCTATTCTGAAAAATAATGATGGAATTTGATACAAGCAAGGAAGCATTAGATTTTTCGTTAACTGTTGGACAGAGAGCACACGAAAAGCCTTCTAAACTTTCCACCACCGAAAATGTTCTCCTGCTAGCTGCAATGCAAGATAGTGCCGAGAGAATGAAGTGAAAAATGAAATGCTAAAGAGCGAAAGTTTTCTGCAAATGTGTTTGATTTTGTTATGATTTCGAAGCGTAAGCATCGGAAATACCATTCTCATAGCATTCAAAATAATGCGCTATATCGGGTTGCGATCAGGATTGCGACCCAATTTTGTACAGTGTTACAGAAATAATGTGTTATTTCATGAGATTTGAGTCGCGATCCAAATCGCAATACTTTGTTCAATTTTTACAAATTGATGTGATATCGAAATTTTAAAAATTTCAAAATTGTAGTCCCACAATGCACAAAGCGTGTGGCACGCCGAGGTTGAATTAGCATTGTGACATAGAAAACGTACCATTATTCATTTATGTGTGCATATGGTCAACTATTTGCGAATAGTCGCAACTCAAGTTTCAATTTTTTTTTTACAGTGATAACAATGAATCCAAATGACATGGCCCTGATCGCAACCCAAATTTTGACATTCTTACAATAAGAATGTACCTTATATGATTTGATGTCAGACAAAATGTATGCGATGAGGATGTAGTGATATGCTGAACTGCCTCAAATGATCTATACTTGGTGATTATAATAATTTTGATTGACGATGTCTCGGAGATTTGGAGTTGTACATTGTAGTATAGCTTTTGCGTAATTTGGTATCAATTAGTGAGGCACTCATCTTAATTTTTGCAGGATTAACACAAAACGCATCCATGAATGTTACAGAATATTGTACATCTTAATCAGGCACTCTGGTTAATTTGTTACAAAGCTGCT
The DNA here is from genome assembly GCF_040938485.1 of Diadema antillarum. Classification (NCBI taxonomy): domain Eukaryota; kingdom Metazoa; phylum Echinodermata; class Echinoidea; order Diadematoida; family Diadematidae; genus Diadema; species Diadema antillarum. The sequence continues at coordinate 43,328 of NW_027272259.1, forward strand.
CTCTCAGACCCATGCATTTATGGAGGGGGTACCATGTAGCCCTGAAATATTCTTCACAAGCTAAATTTTTCACTATTGAGCGAGAAAAATCTGACAAGAATAGACTGATGATGGTCTGTGCATGTAGGCCTACCATGTGCCCAAAGCCAAACATCCAAAAGCTGCTTACATGTACAGCTGTACATGTAGGTCTCTGTTGTTAGGTGCTGTAAGATGCTATACAAGTCTTCAAGTTCCTTCATCGTGGTGTGTATAAAAAGACTCAGAAAACTGAAGTGTGCAGAAAAATTCATAAAACTAGAGTGTGTCTGTGGAACAACTGAAGTGGAACCAAAAAGTCGCCAGAAAGTGCCTGGCTCGTGAAAGAGAAGAAATCAGCCAAATTGAGCATAAAACGATTTACTGAACAGCGTCATTGAATTTAGGCGGATTTCCGCACTGCACCCACTCTTGTCCATTCAGTGTCTTTCTTTTCTTCGGTATTTTTTCCTCCTCAAACGCTTCCCTGTGCATTGAGGCAAGCTGTTTGTTTAAGGATGTCTGGAACTGGCGAACTTGATATGTGACAGTGCGAAGCTATCTTCTATTTGTTTTTTTCTTTCCACCCAGCAGTTCCCTATCGTGGTATTTTTATTACAGGAGAATGAACCTGGGGAAAATGTTATTTTTAGGCGAAGCAAATGGAACAGAAGCGATGTATCCATGGAGGTGTGCACAATACCAAACATTTCAAGAATTTTTGTATAGTCCATAGAATGCCAATGAGTCATCTGAAATGTAGCATTCTTTGTTTCAGTGTGTGATATCACATGCATGATACCCTTTATGTGTAGTAGGTGGTGCAGAGGCACAAATTCACTTGGGAGCAGCTAGGGATATTTCCTTCATATAACATTTACTTGTAGAGAAACAACTTGGTTTGTTTCAGGGGAATTGAAAAAGAAAATCAACAGATTAGAGGATATTTATGGTAGAATTTGACAAATCATGATAAAAGGAAAATGGTATCCATTGTGGTATTGTGACGGATCATTGTTGTTACTACCTGCATAGTTTACAGAGTGATTCCAGATATAGAACAGAAGCTCATTAATGAATGCATTGTATACATTATGTTAGCAAAATTCAGAGGAAACGAAAGCAACAAGATTTTGAGAATCTGCAACTCTCATCTTTTCTGTCTTTCTTTCTTCCTTTTTTTTTGTAAAGTGATTGTATACTTAGATTGCCTATGATTAATCCGATTCTGGATTTAATCCAGATTTTAGCTGTGTTTAAATCTTATTTCAGGGCATCATCTGATGATCTCTGTAGACCTATTTTAGGGGTTTTGGCAACCAGGTAGCGGAAAAAGGTCACGTGGAGTTGCATTTGTGACCTCACTCATTTTTTTATCCAACTTGAAATTTGTCCAGGGAGTAATGTGACATCTGTCACATTGATATGGCTTTTTGTATAACATACGTCTGTCTTCAGATTCTAAACCCACAGTTTAAATATGTGCTAACTCGTGATGTTGAATGGCTGATTTGAGGCTATATGGTTTGATGTTCCAGTTGGAAGAAGTATTTGTTTGGTAAATGGCTAAATGATAATATTTAATAGATAAGATTGCAGGATCAGGCTTTGCTACCAGGGTGCTGATTTCAAACAGAAAGAGAAGTTGGGCAAAATAAATCTGGATAAATGGTTACATGTGAATTTCAATGTGACAAATCAGAGTCAGTCCAAATGAACATATCTTGCAGTAGTGTATCCTGACCCTTGTGAAGCAGGATTTTTTTAAAAACATAATTTATAAATCTGCTTTTGGTCTGGGAACAAGGCTAGAGAGTAACCACTACCATCAGTGCCCATGCAGTGAGTGTGATAGATTACATCCAGTGCAACTAGCATTTCAATCAACCTCCTGCCCATGACATCTTGTATCTCTTCCCCCATTTGCATGTCACTCCAAATAAACATCATGGTATGGTCGTCTGACCCCTGTGCCGAGCAGAGGTCACCAGGCCTCACTAGTGATACATGAAATATAAACAGGTATTACCATTTACAACAACAATAACGGTACATTCAAGCAGACTGCAGATAAACACATACAGATTGCACACACATTTATGATGCTGCAATGCGAGATAATGCAGTTCAGAGGTAATGCCAGCTACATGTTTTATTGCCACTGTGATTTCATTTTTTTCTTAATGATACTAGTTTAAGAATTTTGTTTTAGGGTTCAAGCATCCTTAGAATGCATCCATTGTCAGCAATCATTTCCATGGGAAGTCATATTTTTTCCATGATAGTTTATTTGTTTGTGTAGTTTTCTACTGACATGAGTGCCTTTCTTGCATTCTTGATGTTTTTTATTCAGTTATATGAGATACAGTAATCATTTCTGTGTGACCATTTCATTTTCAGAATGTTTATTTTTGTTCCAGTATTTCATTTCCATTGGAGGTTGGTAGAGTCTTCCATATAGCAATGTTTCGTCCTATTTTAATAATTTGCACACTGAATGAATAGTGTGGTGTACATGGAGACCCAAGACTCGTGGTTCTAGGTCAGTTGATTAACTTGTATTTAATGGATGCATTATAACTAATCTCTGGTCACTTTCATCCCCAGGAGATAAAGAGCATATTCCATTCAGGGAGGAAATCTTAAGGAGTGGAAAAACGCAGCAGCGGTTAAAAGCATTGATCCCCGCTGCTTGTCAAATCAATAGCATGATATTTTACCTTTAAAGCTCGCTGACTCTGTGGGCAAACAGTGGGCGATCGATACCACCGCACGCTGAATGGGCGGAGTGAGGGGCAGGATTTCAAGCGGAGCTGATCCCCTGTTCACGGCTTTCACGAGACCCAGCCAAGCCTCGCTAAGCACTTGGCAGTTAATCCCCCGTGGAATGAAAATGAGGGCCCCTTGTTGTTGGTATAGATGTTTTGGTTTTTATTGCCCACCTTTAGGAAGAGGAAGAGGAAGGTGAAGGAGAGGTTTGTGTGGCCAAGAGATGGAGAGAGAAAGAAAGAGAGAGGAAGGACATAGGAAGGAGTTGTGACATCCATCGGGAATAGGAATTTAGGGAAACTTATGTTTGCACCCACTTTCATCTTCAGTTCCAGTTTTAGGAAATGGTATTGGACAAAGATTCTCCCCTTCCTCTCTCTTTATCATGCACACACACACACACACACACACACACACACTTACATAAACACAGGCACATACACTTGTTGAAAAATATCTGGATGTGTATGCTTGAGCAATAATCATTTCTTGTTTTATTAGTTTTAAAGGGATGTCTTGAATACAATTATATTCTCTTGTTCCCTATGTATTCTGAAAAAGCATGAAGATCAAGTAGTCGATGCCCACTGTTGAAGCTGGACAAAGTCTGATGACATCCCAATTGTCTTGACCAGTGTAATAATACTATAAAAAAGTCCATGGTATGAGTGTGGTACTCCTGTGATGACATTCCTCTTATAAATTACTGCAAAGAAATGGACTATAGAATATCATGTGATAGTGTACACTTTCAAACTCTGGATGCAACAAGATGTGTATTCAGCAATACAAGGACGTTCACAACTGTAGCATTATTTGTTGTAGTGTCAGGATGTAGGAAGAGTAGTCTTCGTCTTGATTTTTTTTTTTAATGGTAAAAAAAACCCATCACGGTATGGGATGCATGGAAAAGGAGGTTGTGAAATGATCGAAAAAGAAATGGGTTCAATGAATATATTGATTTGATAATGGGTGGTGGGGAAGGAGGACAGGCACCTGTAAATTCAACTCTCTGTGGACCATTGTCTCAAAGAGTCATGGCTGTTGTACATGATGGCTTTGCCTTTGGCTGTGAGGGGGTTAAGGTAGGCTATATTGTACCCGTTCTTTCCCTCCTGGCAACCCAGGCCTGGGTCCTGTTGATCCTGCCACCACTATAATCAGCAGCTATCTCTGCACGGATGATACCGGCTGTCTGTTTGGCGAAGGATCTCCTTCCTTGGGGATTCCTCTTGTTTGTTGCTCAAATATTTTGATTTCAGTAACCTCTATACATATTGGAATGTACCTATGTCACGCTTCTCTGTAAACGCATGTGCTCACTTCATGTGAGTCATAGATAACAAGAAAGGGCAATGAAAATGAGCAGACAAAAAATAAGGACAGTCAACAACGTATGATTTGACCAGCAGTGGGTAGCTATATAATAGTTTTGCTGAAGATGAAATTTTCCTTTCTTGCCAGAGTGGGAAAAAAAACAAAAGTTTTTGTCAAAGATTTGTTTACAAGTCTGGTATATACTGTACACCCCCAAAAGAATGTCCCCCCCCCCCCCATTATTTATGCCATAAAATCCTCTTCTAGTCATCCATCTGGTGTTTTTGTTTTGGTTTTTGGTTTTTTTTGCACCAGATTTTGACAGGAGTTGTTAAAGGGATCGAGCAGTTTTGGTTGAGACCTAATTTCAGGTTTCTAAATTTTTTTGTGAGATAATGAAAAACCACTTATGAAATATGAAAGAGCATGTGATTCTATGAGGAATTCAATGTTTATTGGTGAAAATTGGTTTTGAAATGGCTGAAATATCCAAAAAAGAGGGATTCTAATAAAGTGTGGAACCCACACTTTATTACGATTGTTTTGTTTTACTTTGTTTTTGTATGTTTCAGTCATCCAAATCCGATTTTCGTCAAATAAGCCTTGAATTCCTCTTAAAATGGTATGCTCTGTACTATATCATAAGTGTTTTCTTGGTATCTTGCAAAAAGTTAAAAGCCCAATTCTTATCTCCACCAATACTGTGCTATCCCTTTAAAGAAGCATGTGCACAATCACGGGTACTAAGGTAAATTTTAAACTGAGACAGTTTTTTATAAAGGTGCCAAGGTCCAAACTTGGGCAGCAAAGGGGGTGTGACAAATGTATTTATGCTGTTAAATGCACTGTCCACTCCAGAATTCTACTGAAGTCCAGGCGATGATGTATTTAGGTACTTCTCTTGGTGGCCATTCTAAACTCCTAGGGATCATTAGAGCTGGGGCCTGTAAACAGACCAGACCCAAAGGTTAGAAACATATTAGGTCAAACTCCAAATGCTGTTTAGATTTCCCTGTCAAGGCGTTCAAATTAAAGGAGAGACGTTTCTTACAAGGATAATGAAATGAAACCAGGATACCTACCAACGTGCATATATTTTCAGGATTAAAAACGATAGATTTATAGTTTGGCTCTAGTGGGGTGTTGTTTGTTGGTTTTTCTGCCTCTGGGCATTAGACTGTAAAGTCAAGGCTAAGCAGTAATTGAATTTTCGTATATGAATTGGATTTTCACAATATTTATTGTCAAGTCGAGGCCACATGTTTCTGAAGACGTTAACACCATTGGTCTGCTGGTGTTAAAACTTGTGGAGGTTGATTTTACTTGTGTTCAAATTCAAGGTGACTGGTCTTGTTTTTCATTCCCATGAGGAATGGTGAGCCAATGTGGTATTTTCATACCCAAGCAATGTTTAAGATAAAATCACTTCTATAGCATAATTCCAGAGATCTGTTTATTGCAGTGAAAAACAAATACACACAAAAATGCATAGTGATAGCACTAGTTTCTGCAATCAATATTTTCAGTAACTAGTACTCGATTGCAATTCCATATTAAAATGCTTAGTAACTTTAATTGATTTGAAATTATGAAAAGTCTATTTTTCAACTCCAACCAGTCAGAAAAATATCAAAATAATAAAATCTTGCCTTCTTTTAGGAATATTCACAGGAATTGGTTTTTGATTATAATGTAATTTCATTTTGTTTCATACACTTGTTAGATTTTGTGTTTGTTTATAATGTTCGTGGAAATGAAAAAAAAAAAAGATTTGTATGAAACATGCAGAGATTCATGATATCTTGACTCTAAGAATGTTATACCCCCTACCCCCCCAAAAGAAAATGAATAAATAAAGGGAACTATATCTTCTGTGTTAAGGGTGACTATGATGAAGAGTTAAAGCAAACATACAGAAAAGTGAAGGTTTATTAAAACTGGACAAAGAAATATGAGAGTTCCCAAAGTTTGTAAGTTTAATTTATTTTTTTCTAATGAAATAGTAATTAGGTAGCTCTTGAAGTACAAAAGATAACACAGTAAGAAGGCTGTTTATTGTATCCTTTACACTGAATGATTTATTCTATAAAATTCATGTTTTAGTGATAAAGCATGTAAATTTGATCATAAAAGAATTTCTCAATCTCTTGACAGGCCAAAGAAAGTGCTACACATTGATTTAAACCATTCTACAATGATGATGCAAAACCTATGCACCCCCCCCCCCCCCCCCCCCTCCAGAAGATAGCTATGATGTTGCATATTAATCCACTTTGTTTTGGAATACCATGTCCTTACACAAACATGCATTCAAGCACTTGCAGTAAGTTTTGTGAAGTTTACTTGTCTACAGCTGTATTCGGCTTTCAACTCAGATTACTTCAAATCTCAATACTTGTATCACTTGATGCCTGTTGATAAATTTCCCTACTGCAGTTTGTACTCTACCATGCAAGGACATGTTGATATTCACTTTTGTGCTTCTTCTTTTTCTCAAAGGCAAAGCAAGTCAAGAAGCCCCCTAAATGTCATCTGGGGCCTTGACTTCCATTAAAAGCTGACAATACCTTGTCATTATGTATAGTGATTTTGATTGCAGCTCTTTTTTCAAAGTAGTGGTCAGTCTCGGTCAGTGAGCGGTCATCTGTCGTTTTTCAACCCTCTCTTGTAGACTTGGTTCTTGGGCAAGTACATGTACATAGATTCACAGATATTTCTATGCCATGGTACAATGAATGAAAGCTTGTGTTTGCACTGGGTTGGAATAAACTTTGTAGAAGAGATAATTTTGAGGTAGTGTGTGAATTCGTATCACATTCACCCTATACTATAGTGTAGATGTTTGATGCATGACCGAAAAACATACCCCCTGTACTGTGAATACTACAACTGTACGTTTATGTAAGATGTGACACACTATGTCATGTTTGAAGGTTTGTTTGTTTGTTTTTGTAATGAAAACATTATGTGATATAAATGTATTGCATTCAGCTTTATATAAGGTTTGGAAGACTGGAAAGCCTTCTGACCTTCATGTGGAAAAAAGAAAATATGTATTCATCTCGGTTGCATTATTGATGTATTATCAGACATGCCTCAGCTACTTTGCTTGTCAAATATACAGTAATTATGGCTGAAATTGAGATAATTGAGTTATTTGATATCCATATGGGACAACCCCATTCTGTTTAACAAATCTGCTCTCTATATTCCAAAACCAATCAGTTCAACATAAGTACCCTCCGGTTAGTCTCTAGGGGAGATTGAGGAGGAGTGGACGGACCGCCAGCTCTGGCAGTAATTAGTTGCTGGTACTTGACAAGGGGATTTGGATGCATACTTTAGTGTGAAGAAAGAGAGTTTTACTAATAAAGAATCCTTGAGTGACACAATGGTGTCAATGGCAGAGAATCAAGATAAGATTTGATGGTTGTTTGTTTGTTTGTTTTTTCTTTTACAGACATTTGTTGTTGTTTTTTGACAATGTGTAATAGATCTTTATTTTCTGTTCTGATTTATTTGGTGAGATTTCTTACCTGTCAAAAATTTCTCAGTCAGTGTTGTTTTTTCTGCATTTTTTTTTCTCAAGTGGATATGCTTGTATTGACGAACAAGAATCAAAGTTAAAGCTGCAGAATACTGAAATGAAACTATGTAGGTAATGGATAAGTAGTATACAAAATTGCCATTACTGTTATTAGTATGACCTCAAGAATGACTCTTGCCTGAGACATGGAGTGAACCAGTTGTTTTGCCAGGATCATGGTTGAATATTCGTTTTGTGCACTAGGGAAACAGACTCCTGAGCAAAAACTTGTAAAATTACATTATGGACTCTTTCTATCATTATATACATATACACTGTATCTCTCATCATAAAGTACAAGGGCCTGTAGACTTGACAAGCAGGTGATGATAAGACCAGCCATTTTGTAGAATGACAGCACCTGTCATAATTGTATTATATTTATTCTACTGCATATTCCATGTGGTTTTGCACAAGTACACTACACACAAACATCAGTTACCTCCACTTGAAAGTCAAGACATTGATCAACTGTCAGAGTGATTTGTCTATTAATAGACTCACACATAAGTTGACATCACCAGCAAGAACTCCAGCCCACATGTTTGTACTATGTTTTCCACACACCGAATGAAGATGTGGGTATGAAAACAATTCATTTGGGTGCTGTATCTGTTGTTGATTAGAGACTGTTTTTGCTCCCAGTTTACTATCTCCATAGTAATGAGTAGACCTTTGCTATCTACACTACCCATCCTGTATACATCTCTTTGCGCTTATCAGCATGGCCGGGTGTTGTGCATCGTCTTGCGGACATTTGCTCCAGTGTAATCAGAGACCACTCAAGGCAGATGCTCCGCCTAATAAACTAATTGATGCACAGGTCAAAGAAACAGCTCTGGTGCGTGCCATTCTTGCCTGTGCATTGGCTTCACTGTTTTGAATAATGAAGAACTGGTTTCCCCAAACAAACCTCTATATTTCACTGGAGAAAATCAACAAAGCTGATATATTCTCAGGTAAAAGGACACTTTGTTAATGCTGTATGATGAAACTAGATGTATATAATACATTGCAATAGAATATTTTTCAACTGGCTCCATCACATCTGTGAGTTTATTTACAATGTGTACTCTGAAACGAAAGTAGCCTGTAGGCCCGACATTTTGCCGTCATTATCTGGTTGAATCTGTGTATCCTTAGATTTTGCACATGAATTCATCTTTAAATTTGGTTATCAATGTTATACAATTGTTGGCAATATTTTTGTCTGTTTGTTTGTTCATTTTTTTTATCAGGTGTGAATGTATATTGTAGATTGATAATTAAAAAGAGTTACAAATGTGTGATGTGGATGTACCTTTCTGCAAATTATCATCTGTTAGTATTTACACTGTATGTATGTGCTAATGTGTGTGTGTTTATGTGTGGACAGTGCATTACTTTGGCATATCTCTTTGTTTTAATCGGGCCTGACAGTTTCCAAGTGAATTGGTTGTAATCCATAATTCGTTGAGAGTCTGCTTGATACATATAGGTAGAGACCGAGTGTTCATTAGGAAGCCTTTGTCTCTTCATTAGGAAACCATTTGTTCTTCACTAGGATATCATTGATTCTTTCATAATTGTCAGTGACTCATTCTCGTACCTCATGTCTTGTCCGAAATGCATGGCCCCACTTCGTTTCTCTCAAGGGCAAAAGAACTGATACAGTTGTAAGTTATATACTCTGCATATAATCTTATTCTCATGCACAAAATTATTTTGGTAGTATGTGAAACCTGGTTGCTATATAACTGTACCCTAAAACAGGGCTCCACACTAACTTTTATTTTTGGTGGCCCAAAGGCAAACATCCGACCTTTTTGGTGGCCCGATCAGACGACCAAATGCTTCATTTCTGAAATTTTGGTGGCCCGACGTGCGTTTTTGGTGGCCCTAGGCCACTGGGCCACCGTCAGTGTCGAGCCCTGCCTAAAATCAATCCTAAGTTCCATTGAACTGATATTAGGAACAATTTTGGGATCAATCAGTCCTCAGAAGTTAGGAACCGTTTCACATTATTTTGTGCGCCCACTATGGTATACATACACTTTATCAATATTGTATTACAGCATACATCTTGAATGTCTGTGCATCATTCCCAACTAGACCTGATCTAAATCTGCCCCAACTTTAGAGTTCATTATTTGGCTCGATATAGCTCCCCTGTTTAGTGAAACAGGGCCTGCTGTACAAAGGGAAGAGTCAGAGATACTGTAGAAACCTGACAGCGGAAAGTAGAGCTTGAGAAGCGATATGAAGAACTTGTCTCGAAAGAGATGTGTGTCCATCGGTGGGAAACTGCCGGTGCAACTTGAGCTCCTCTCAAAAAGTTTTTTTTTGATTCGATGAAATCCTATTACAGTGTATCCACCCACGTCAGATGTCGCTACCGCTCGGCATCTGGTTACAGGTGATGCGCCAGAAGTATCCAATTTGTGGGATGTGACAACCTTCTGTACAGTTGTGCCTATCACCAGTTTGTATACAAGGCTGCACACTGGCACTGGTCCGACGGTCCCTGACCAGTAAAAATCACTGACGGACCAGTAACTTTTTCAGGAATGGACCAGTAAAAAATGGAAAGACTGGGTACTTACTGGTCCGATGGACAGGCCGGACCAGTAGAAAAAATGGGTTAGTGTGCAGCCCTGTTGTATATATCCAATTTGTTCTCAGGACAGCAAATGCACATAAATACAGCCACTCCTCCGCCTCCAATATCTCTTCCCGGCCTACCCAAATCGATTCTGCGGGCTCAAGCGAATTATCCTCCTCGCAGATTGTAGATTGGAAAACAATTTTTTCCGTTTCTGATGCCGAACGTCTCCAGCAGACAGGACACGCATGCATACTTTCCCTCGTAGGATGAACATGTGTCTCATCCGCAGAATGAAAGAGTTTCAGTGTTGATGGTGTGCTGGTGGTTGATACGACTGAAATTCAATTTGGTGGTGCACAAAGGTAGAAGTTGTTTACCTGGAGACATGGATGTCATTTTGAAAGAGTCACTGCCCTTGCATGGGAAGAATCAAGTGGTTTATATATTTCAATGCTACTTTATTGGACAGCACTTGCTTGTGTGAGAACAGCCATGTTTGTTTTGGAATCTCGTGTGAAAAATACATGCTTGTTTTGTGCCACTACAAATGCATGTGAGTGTAAAGTATTTTATTGAATTTATATCTGTGGTGCGTGCATTAAAAAAAAAAGTCCTCACTTTTGCTTCTTGTCCCTGGATCTGTTTGATAGGAAGACCTTCTCCAATCAGCCTCAGGATTCAGTTTCTTGATGCGAAATGTTGATGTGACCTGTGAAACTGAAGCACTCTTTCATCAATGTTCACCATGTAGTCTGTGATGTAAATATGAATGAGTAAACTCACACACACACAAACACATGCCCACACAAACTCACGGACACACACAAGTACATGAATGAGATACATCTCTTCAGCCTCTCAAAGCTTGAAACCATGTAATGAAAGGAACTAGCACTTAGGTCAGATTTTTTTTTTCTCCAGCCATACCTCTGAACAAGTGGGCATATGATTAGATTTCAGCCAGCTTTCCTTGATGTAGACTGACACATGTCAGCTTTCATCTTTGTATACTATTAAGCGCACTGATTTTGTCCGTGGTTGCATCCCACCCCAACTGAAATGGTGACAAAGCCAGTGCACACATAAGCAGGGTGTTTCTATGAAGAATATGCTTAGCCAGCATATAGGGCATCTTTCAGATGGCATTCTTCTACCTCTTTGGGTGTTCAGATGATCATGCAATTGCAAAATCTTTTTTTAATTGTTTTTATTGTTTTTATTGCTCTCACTTCCCTCATCGCAAAAGTGGACCATGCCTTTATGTTGTTGATCTCATCTTGAGTCTTGTATGTTTCCACCATGGATTCTATGCAAGGGAACTCTGCAACGATGACAAGACCATTATTGAGGGATGTGCAGAAATGTGATTTCGATGAAGAAAGATTGAGAGAAGTAAAGGAAAAAAAGGGGGCATGGAGAGAGTTGTGCACATAACTTCAAAGGCAAGAGCATACTGTGAATTTCTTTGTGTGTGTGTGTGGGGGGGGGGGGATGAGGGAGAGGAACATGCGATTTATCATATGATGTGTTGCAATTACCAGTGAAGTACATCAAAAGGCACCCTTTATCCTACATTTCTAGTTTGTTTTGTTTGGGGGTTTTTTTGCTATTCCATTCTCTGTACCCCTCAGTAATGACATCTGTGCTGCTTCCTGGATCTATCCTTTCCTTCATCTTGGTGATCAAAATACCGTGGTAACATCACACAATCTCTTCTTGATCCACAGTATATGTGCACACCAGGGTAACCCCTTCCCCCTCCCCTCCCCTCCTCCCTTTCCTGTAGTGTTGGAGGAAGATCCAAGACACAGTAATTTTTTTTTTTTTTTTGCTGAGGTATGCCAATCTGGGATCTGATGAGAAGCATTGTGGCTAAAGGGCTTTTTACACTTGTAAAATTTTGCTTAGCCCCGGACCAACGGTGGGGCTAAGGGGGGGCCTTAGCCCCACCGTTGGTACGGGACTATCCTTAGCCCACTTTCTGTTTACACTCGTTTTTGCCAAAGTGGGCTAGCCCCACCGATAGTACGGTACTATCTGGCCCTGCAAAATAGCAGGGGTTAGCACCGCAATTGCGGTGCCAAGCAAGTGAGTGTAAACAGAACGAAAAAATAATCCTGGGCTAAGCGAAGGAGACGAAGTCCAACCCTCACTGACCAATCAGAAACGAGGTAATCAAGTGCTGCCGGTGCGTGCGTGTACGTGTACAGTACACAGCGTAATTATGAATATTCATGTGGTTTGGAAAGTCCGGGGCTAAGAAATATGAGTGTAAAAAGGTCAGTTTTCTCCTTAGCCCCGGACAAGAGATAGTACGGGACCAATTGGCGAGTGTAAAAAGCTGAAAAAATTGGTACGGGACTGACGATAGTCCTGGGTCAGAGAAAGTCCGGGGTTAAGTAACACAAGTGTAAAAAGCCCTAAAACCTCCACAAGACCAAAATGGTGACACCGGATTGGGACCCTTCGAGACATTCTTTAGCAAATAGTTTGAATGCCACAATGCTTGTCTCTCAAGTGATCAATTATGTACCCAAGGCTGAATGTGTGCTACTGGTGGCTGACTCCAGTCTTTACAAGATAGGAAACCAATCCCTGACTGTTTGATGCAATGTTTTATGAGAAAAGGATAGAACACTTTCCACTTTTTTGTTGACCCCATACTCTCTCCCAGGGACTTTTCATGTTTCTATAATTTTTTCAATGCATGCATCGAAAAGAATTTATGGAAACTCTGGTTTTAAAAAAGTGAATGAATAAATAAAGAGCACTACTGGCCATTGAGAAACAAAGATATGACAATCACGAATGTTATCCTAAAATGTTGTTATCACGCTCATGTTAGTTTTATAGTTCTCTTAAGGGCTTTTTACACTTGTGTTTCTTAACCCCGGACTTTCTCTGACCCAGGACTATCGTTAGTCCCGTACCAATTTTTTCAGCCTTTTACACTCGCCAATTAGTCCCGTACTATCTCTTGTCCGGGGCTAAGGAGAAAACTGACCTTTTTACACTCGTATTTCTTAGCCCCGGACTTTCCAAACCACATGAATATTCATAATTACGCTGTGTACTGTACACGTACACGCACGCACCGGCAGCACTTGATTACCTCGTTTCTGATTGGTCAGTGAGGGTCGGACTTCGTCTCCGTCGCTTAGCCCAGGATTATTTTTTCGTTCTGTTTACACTCACTTGCTTGGCACCGCAATTGCGGTGCTAGCACCGCAATTGCGGTGCTAACCCCTGCTATTTTGCAGGGCCAGATAGTACCGTACTATCGGTGGGGCTAGCCCACTTTGGCAAAAACGAGTGTAAACAGAAAGTGGGCTAAGGATAGTCCCGTACCAACGGTGGGGCTAAGGCCCCCCCTTAGCCCCACCGTTGGTCCGGGGCTAAGCAAAAATTTACAAGTGTAAAAAGCCCTTTACATAATAGCTTGTGAAATTTGAATTTGCGATTCTCTTTCAACAGCCTCCTTAAACATCCAGGAAAAGAATGCACATGTTGTGTCTTTAAAGGACAAGTTCACCTTCATAAACATAAGGATTGAGAAAATGCAACAATATTAGTAGAACACATCAGTGAAAGTTTGAGGAAAATTGGACAATCGATGCAAAAGTTATGAATTTTTTAAATTTTTGTGTTGGAACCGCTGGATGAGGAGACTACTACAGCTTGTGAATCATATGCGTACAACAGTATAAAGAAAATATAAAAGAAAATTCAACATATTTTCACTTTTTTCGCATAATAAAAGAGCAATTGACTTGCCTCTTTCTAAAGGCAGGGGGAATAATATTACCCATAACATTTATCGGTAACGAGTCAGGGGAATGTGTACTTTTTTCAAAAGATGGAATTTTGTGAAATTCTCTTTATATTTTCCTTATATTGTTGTACGCATGTGACATCTAAGTTATTCATACACTGCAGTAGTCTTCTCATCCAGCGGGTACTGCAAAAAAAAACTTCAAGAATTCATAACTTTTGAACGGATTGTCTGATTTTCCTCAAACTTTCAATGATGTGTTCTACTAATATTGCTACATTCTCTCAATCCTTATGTTTATGAAGGTGAACTTGTCCTTTAAAGTTATGGATATTTTTCATCTCGCAGGACCTAAAAGCAAACTCGATACTGGAAATTTAGTTTCTATGCCTTAGATGTTGCTATAATAGGCAAGTCTTGCACAAGCTCACTGTTTGTATGGAACAGCCTGTATCATGAAGTATTGCACAACATTGAATGTATAAGTGGACTTGTCTATTATGTAAGGTGTCTAAAATGGTCTTTCCGATCTGTGTGGTTACCTGTGTGCGGTATTGTAATAGCAACTTGTCTCCCCTCTAGATTCATCACTGTGCTGTGATTTCGATTGAAGAGCTGGTCAGCTGTATACTTAAACAAGTATGTTTGTGCAGGGTAGTGTTTATGGAAGGGACAAGTTTTATCGGCCACCCAGCTATTGATATCATGTGTGGGACAATAAAGAATTGGATGAGTTATGGTCTTTCATAGGGGCACAAGCAAAATTTTGTCACTTATTTCATTCTTTTTTCGTTGGAAATTTTATGAGCGGACAGATGGGATGCAGTGAACACAGCATGCCAGCAGCAGATTTTGTTGTAGCTTTTGGTATTTTCGGTTGGCATATACTTATAGGTGCCTAGGATTTTGTCGGTACGTGTATCTATGGGGAAATGTCCATGTATGGAAGGCGACAGATGGATTCATGTAGGCCAAGAGCTATCAAACTGTGAGATTTGAGGGCATGGTGCGATCTGATTTTATTAGGGATTGTTCACACTTCTGTTCTTTTTTTTATTTATAAGCTTTAACACTTCCAGTCATCAAATGTCCCCCATGAGATAAAGGAAGCTGTAATGTCAATCATCATGAACAATGCATGAATTGTCTTCATTGTTCTTTAAGAAGCTGATATGCAAAGAATGTCATGGCTTTGTGTTGTGTTCATCTTTGAATGTGTGTGTTTACATGTGTGTGCATCACATTTTTTCTTTCATTCTCAGTGTCAACTTTTAAACAGAATCTAAAAACATTCATATATTCTTTTTGACCTCGTCACTGAGATGATTTTTACCATGTAAAGTGCATTGATCAGTTGTATTGTATAGATGCTATACAAAAGACTGTTTGTTATGAATTGTGATTTGATTTATATCAATTATAATTGACATGTGAAGTCCTTGTTGACAACATTGGATATTAAGGTGAGTCGCATCTGTGGCATTGGATTCTAAAGTTTGAAATAAGTTTTCTTGCATGTGATATGTAGATGAAATGTGTAGAAAGTAGGTTATCAGTAATCATTGATCATTAAGGATCCAAGAAATGTTGAGTCTTGCGCGCATGGAGGAGGCAGCTGTATCAATCTACAACTTGAGCAGCTTAGCAGCAATAAGACAGGCAGAAAAGGACACAGAAACCCACACCAATATTCTATGAAATATAATCTAAAAAATGACTCATCAGAATCAAAACTGTGATTTGATCAGCCATTTCCATTTTGCATGCAGAAAAGCATCATATGTTATCAATGCCTTGAAATAGTATTCAAAGAGCTTACTTTCTTTCTGTAAGTACTATGGATTTTTTTAATAGACTACTTTCTACCTTGTAAGAATGAACAGAAGCACTTTACAAGTTTTTGTCATTGAGATGGGGAAAAATTATAGCTGTGTTACCTGTGCAGAGTTCATACATTACATTTTTTTTTCTCTCTTTCATACTCATCTATTTATGAATCTGTAATCATCATGGCTGGTGTCTCATACTAGAAGTCTATCTTCCTCAAAGCTCCTGTAAATTTAGGGAAAAATAAGGTCAGATGTGAACACATACATGTACCTTATTTAGTGACCAATGCTGTCCAGTGGAACTTGATCCTTGCAAGGACATGATCGCATTTATGGAGGAATATTACTGATATGTGCCTTCTGTCAGTGAAGTGGAGTTTATGATGTACGATGTAGTCTCTGTTTTCATATGACAGGGGAAGACTTGGTATTCTCAATAGAATGTGCTGACATAAAATGCCAGTTGTATTTGTTTGGCTTTTGTGATTTTGAGATGCCAAATTTTTGTCTCTCTCATTTCCATCAATTTTGACAGCTCCATACTACCTGTTTCCAACTTTGGCTCCTTTCATGAACAGTTGATTTTCTAGGGATGTAAAAATCTGTCTTCCTGATACTGTCCTTGCTGTATATTTTCTCAGACTAATAGACAAGTCCATTTACAGTCATGGCTGTGCAGCCTCTCCATAGAGGACTGATTACACTGGTAAAAGTAAAAAATAAAAGTTGCTGGATTTCTTCAAAAATTGGCCTGAACTAGTGATTTGTTTGAGGGTAAAAAAAAAGAAAGAGTACAGTTAGATTCGAAATTGATTTTCCTTTTAAGTATCTAGGTCAGAGTGTTACAATTTTCCGTTTTTGAAGGTCTGGGCCCTGTTTTATGAAGAGTTAAAATTGATTATATAGTTGATTTCAACTGTAAGTCTATGGCAGCCTGTGTGGTAAGGAAATTTAAAATCGATTTTATCTTTTGATAAAACAGGGCCCATTTCACAAACTATTGTAGTGAAGTCGTGTTATGCTCTCTTGGCACATATGATGACCAACCCATAGGCAGGGCTCCATATCAGCAGTGGCATGGCCACTAAAGATTGATTTAGGGCCACCAAACTTCCTAAAAGGCTACTTTTTGGTGGCCCAATATTGGGCAGCTAATATTCAAAATTAATTTTTATATTTCCTTTCATTTCAGGCCACCAAAATTTAAAATTCAAAGATTTTAGTGGCCCAAACCGGCCACCAAAGAAACAAGTAGGCCTAAGTGTCTAGCCCTGTCATATGCCAACATTAGTCCTCATAATTGTATTTTATGTAATGGTCATGAAATATCTACTCAGAAGCAAAGACTGGGTGATGCAGCCTGCATTAACCCCACACGATTAATTTGTAATTCAGTCCTGTTTAAGCAAAGTGATGCAGGACATATTCTCAAAGAAATTCTACTTTTATCTCAGGGCCTAGCAGTAAATTTGCCAAGCGTGGCATACATGTAGGCCTAGGCTATTTTGACCATTGTGCATGTTCAACACTTGAAAATTTAGTTTGAGGGTCTGTGGAAATTGACAGTATCCACCTCCAAACACACTTCTGTATCACTGAATTATGGGAAAATGAATTGTTTTACCCTGGGACGAAACATATAGTGTATGAATGTGGCCATGTTAGCTCTGTGCAAATTTTGCATGGATGGATGATCTGTCTATTCATCTTCATGTGTTACCACTCAGGGTTTAGGTGTGGGAACTTCAGAAAGTTTCGGCACTTTTTGTCTGTCGTTATGGAGGAAGTGTTAATGCTGCCTTTCTTGCACCAGGAAGGGAAAAGAACAATTCTCATGAAATTCTTTGTATCAAATGAATGCACCATCTACGATTTCTCACGTCAGTGTCTGCATGAAGCTACAGGGATTCACATCGCAGATGACTATTGAATAACATACTGGTGTGACCTTCAAGGCTGCATATTTTGATAGAGGTATTGGCATTTATGCACACAGAAAGATAATTTGTTGTTTGCTTGTCCTTTTATGCCAAACTTGTCAAGTATTGTCAAGTCAAATAATTCTGTATTTGATGAGTCAGTTTGCCCAATATATATTGACACTGTACGCTCTAATGAGCAGCTCACTGCATTAAAGGTATATATCTCATTTTTCAATCAAGCTGCACCTATAACCTTCATATGACATGACCTTGATACAAATTGTACTGTACATGTGTGAATATGCAGTGATAAAGAAATATTAAACAGCTAAAGCTGATGTAATCATTTGAATGTAGGTGCTGGTGTTTACCACTTAAAAAAAAAACAACTTGAAAACTTATCCAATACATAGCTAATTCCTTTTAAAAAAATGATATGAATAATATATATCATGTACCTTATAGAAGAGAGTATTTCAGTCTGTGCTGAATACTATATGTAGGGCCTACCAAGTGACAATGTGTGCAAATGCTCAATTTGAGTTCATGCACTACTTTTATTCATGGAAAAAAACAAACATCATCATTCTCCAGTAGCAAGAGAATATTTGCGGGATCATCAGGAGCTGTGATCGGATCAAACTTACTATGTACTCAGACACCAAATCATATTTGATTTGAATTGAAGGCAATAAAATGTTCGATGGAAGCTAAAGACATTCCATGGAGGGTAATGGAGGTTCTTTGATGTGAATGAAGGTCACTTCTTATATTTTCTTCTCAGAAAAGACTCCTCCATTCGCTGTAGGAGAAGGTACTTGATTCATAATATGGAAAAATGCTTTTCTCTCAGTCTTGGTATTAAAACCAATGACTTGCCATTCTTTTATTTAGAGAACATAAATGCCCTGGAAAGGAAAAGTTGTGGTTGCGTTACGATGATTTTCGTTTTTATGTCAACTTTCGAGTGGGCCATGCCTTTTTCATCTGTTCCATTGCCTACTGCTGGTAAATATAGCCAAAGTTAAGCCTTCCATGTTTACCATTGCCCCTCCCTCACGCCCCCTCCTCAAATATTGGAGGTCCAAGAATAGTGGCACACCTGGGCTTATTACAGGAGGAGAAATACAAGGGTTAGATCCCTCTCACTGGCTGTGTTTGCCCAAGTACTCTTGACTTTTGACAGCCCTGCATGCTCTTTCCATAATTCAAACCGATTTTCCCCCCTAGTTGCGGCTGAGCACACATTTCCCTCCGTCCTGTGTATTCATTCAATCGCCATCCTCCCCTGACCGCCTCTCCTGAACATGATCTTCCTCTCTGGTGTGTCTGTCGGAAGACGTACATTATGAGCTTGATTTTCATTGTATAGTGAACGCAATATATTTCTATTCTGACAAAAGTCACCTTTTTGTGTGTGTGTGTGTGTGTGTGTGCTCAACAATACCTTTATATATTTTTTGTTGTACTTGTGTATTTGTAATCAGTTGGCAATTTGTGAAAGTTTTGTGCTGCGAAAAATCCCATCTTCTCCAATTTGTGAAGGTTTCATGCTGCGAATGTTTCTGGTTCTACAGTACTCTGTATGGTATCAGCTCTCAACTGGATTGACTTACTAGTTTCATAAACAGTGATCGAATACATGTATCCTACGACAGGTAAGTTCAGTCACATCAACGGTTTTATTCTAACCGCCTCAAACCCGCTCAGTCATTCATACCCACCCTGAACAAAAACAAGAACAAAAAAGAACACTTTCCTTTGACACATGCGTTGGTTTACCAAACAGATCACTAAGAAATCTTGAATGAAGCCATGAGTGTTCGAGTCCCCTGAGTCGGAATTAAGGGAGGGAAAATTTGCACTGATTGTTGATATTTCCCCGGCGTGCCACTCAAAACTGGTGGTCATTCATTCCGGTCACCCTGCCGTCTTTTGTGTGCGTTGGCCGAGCTGGTCAAGCGTCAAGCCATCACTGCCATCGTTTTTATTGATGCAGTCTTTTGCAGGGCATTCTAATCTCCAAATTTGTCGCCCCGTGCGATTAACTGGACGCCTAGTGCCCGCAGATTTCTGAGGAGAGCGTGAAGCACCGTCCTTTACATCCTCATCAAATACCTCTCCAAATTGTTGCTCAGTCGCTGTGAATATCCCATCTGTCATTGTGATGGTAGGCGGATTTTACATTGTAGATGTGTAGTTGTCATCCCCCCCCCCCATTCTTTTTTTTTTTAATGGAGAAGTGGTGGATTTCAGTCAGCATCTTACTCTGTTGCCTTCTCTGACACCAGTATATGACTAGAGCAATTTAAAGATTTTAACGAGATTGATTTATAGATGCTATTAACCCGTTGAGGACGAGTCCCGAGTATACTCGGGCAGGTGTCTATGGGAAATGCGTGTTGTAGCAAAATCAAACCGTCCTCAACGGGTTAAGTACGGATGAAATGATGCGTGTCAATGCAAGATTATTACCCCTGTAAGATTTGTTTCTAAGATTTGGGGATTTGGGCATTGTTGGTATGATTTCAGGTAAAGTGACAACTGGTGCTTTGTAAACAGAATAGAGTGATAAGGCATACTGCCCAAATTTAATTTTCTTTCATCCAAAAGGTAGGTCAGTGTCCTGTCAATTTGTTATTTGACGTAACATCTTCTTGACTGCAGTTGGCTCACTCACTGTTCAAAATCATTGTACTAATCTAGTTTGAGTTTTCCTAATTTTAATTTTTTAATCTCTTCTAATCAACTGTTATTTGGAGAATGCAAGTGGAGAAAGGATTGACAGAGCCCTGCTGTTTCACTCAGTTCTAGGACAATTACCACAGACCCTCCTTTGACCCTATCCTTCATCCTAATCCTGAACTTAATCCTAATGCTAACCCAAATTCTATTAAACCCTAAACCTACCCTAACCCATATCTTTACTCAGACCCTATCACTACTGTAAAAGTGGAAATTTTCGCGGTGTTGAAATTTTCGCGCATTTCGCGCAACCAGAAACTAGCGCGAAAATAAAAGCACGCGAGTATTTTTGTTTGCCATTTGTTCCTGTGCGTGATGTCTTGATTCCGCGGAATTAAAAACACGCGAAACTCTTCTGACACGGCCAAGCGCGAAAAATTAGTCGCGCGAAAATATCCACTTTTACAGTAACTGGTATTTAGCTGGGGGGGGGGGGGGGGGGTAATTATCCCTGGGGGGTAATTGTCTGGATAAGATTCACTCATGGGAAGCCTCTGTTATGCATAATTTCTGTGCCATAATTTTTGGCTTGGCCCAACTTCTGCCCATGAACTAAGGGAGCATGTGATACCAGTGGATGATTGCTCCGAAGGATCTCAGAAATTTTCGTCCATGGTTAATTGCATCCTTCAGGTGAGTGCCAAGGCCATTGCCACAAAGTGCAGCGCAGCTCGAGCTGTAAATTTCTCTAATCAATGCATGTGATCAATAGCACTGCCCAAAGCTTGTCTCGTGGTACGGAACTGTAGTCGCTCGGGCATGGGCCGTAATTGTGATTTGGCGTGACTGCATCACGTACCGTACTGACCCACATTACCGGGCATAGGGACTGTGTGAGAGGCGGGACGTTGTGGAGAGAAAATGAGCAGGACAAAAAGAGAAATGTCAACAGATCAATTATTCCCATTCATCGCTGATGCTCTGCGTTGTCGTGCCCAGCTTTCCGCAACGCTCGCTCCTCAAAATGCCCAGTTAGGTGGCTTAAACCTCCCCAGATCAATATATATTCATAGGGTTAAGGGTGGGAGGAGTTTGACAAAGGAAGATGCACATGCATATTAAATGGGAAGAATCTGGACAAATTATGACATACAATAATGAACTTTACAATTCGCTTTCAATCATGGCTGGGGGATGCCGTAGGTTACTTGATTTGCTGCAAAAGCTAAATTTGGTATAGATGTTATTTAAGTTATTGCCATCATTTTGTTTGTGTGTGTGTGTGTGTGTGTGTGTGTGTGTGTGTGTGTGTGTGTGTGTGTGCATCTTTCCCAAATTTTAAACAGGAATCAGAGGCAATGGCTCACACCAAAGTTTTCTGAAAAGGAGCCAGCTAGGGATAAATCAACTACTGCTTTGAAGAAGAGAAGAGGAGTAGATAGAAGATGAAGAAGGGGATAGGGTGATAATAAAATGGACTACTACTGTCTAGTGCCACCACATTTGTGATAAGAGCACAACTTGGCCCACAGCAAATTAGAACCTCGATAGCACACAAGTGTGCAAATCACATATTACACAAGTGCCTCCATGAGCATACAGCATTGTAATAGAGCGCCCTCTACAGGGCATGTCTGGCTAGGAAGATTATAATTTGTTTTGTTTTGCCGGAGCTGTTGAGCGGGTTTCTCCTCCCCGAATCCGTCATTAGAGTCGGAGGATGTAGGTTAATAATGTGAGCGATGCTGGACGGAATCCGAGGAATCCAACTCTTGCCACTTACGGCGGGATGTTTCAGTCATCGATTCTTCCCGCCGCTGGGGGAAGCGATGCTGTTCCTGGTTTCTGTTCCTTCCCCCCCACCCCCCTCATCGTGGGAGCAGAGTTGGTCTGATTAATGAGGAAAAGGGGAATGGATGGGGGCAATATGATATTCTCTCCTGTTGCTTGTATTTTTCTTGAGGTTGAGGTTTTTTTTTAATGACCACATGAGAAATTTGAAACCAAGCAACTACTTCCATGATGTCAGCAGAGAATACAAGGTATTCAAAACCCTTTGATATCGAACATGAACATCATTACTTCTGCTATCGTCCACCCTCCATCCCCCCCCCCCAGCAGATAATGATTCAAGTGACATACAGATAGTGTTCATGATTGAGAGGTCCACATATAATTCATTCTTTTTTTCAAAATGGTTGAAAATGCCAATGCAGTGAATTCGTGATTGTATTTACAGGGATTAGAGAAATTAAATTAGTTGATGCTTACAGATTGCCATGAAATGGTTACCATGGAGACAAGTGTCATGAAATACTTTGGTGCATATTCGGAGGGAGGGGGGGGGGAGGCATCAAGAATATTCCTCAGATAAGTTTCATATCAGAGGACACAAAAATGAGCCCCAACACGCACCTCCTACCTTTAATGCAAGAGGAGCGGCGTGGAATGTGCCCGCTTTTATGGCTGAGAAGATGTGCACATTTCATGTTCTCCGATGGCAACCACAAATAGACACGAGGTAGTATTATGGGAGTGATACTATTTGTGGGTGGAGGCGGGATGATAAACTACCTGCACCAGACATCAAGAGAGATTGATCATCATTGTCTGACATTTCGTCACCCTGTCCTTCTCTATGTCTTTCTTTCTGTCTGTCCGTTTCTCTTACGTTCTCTCCCTCTTTCTTTCTTTCTTTTCTCTTATCCTCAAGATAGCCAAGCAGATTTGGGTCAGCCATTACAAGGTTTGTTTGGTGAGGCTCCATCATTAATGGGACTACAGATTCTGGATGATATCGAACTATTACAATTTTGAACTACTTTATTGCATTTGTAAAATGAACACAACATTTCTAAACATGAATTGTATTTGCTAGGTATAAAGAAATGACAAACCAGTGGTGTTACATGGAGGAGAAGATCAAGAAGGAAAATATAACTAGTCAACAAAACACTTTTAAGAGTATTTTTAGTCCACGAATGCTGACTTGATACTTAGGACCGTTAATATCTGAAGCAACGTCTAACACAAACAGGACTATGAATACTTTGAAAGCATTGTAATCTGCATGAGAACATTTCATTTGACTGTGCCTGTAGATTTCAAGTTGATGTATAAAGAAGTCTTTGATATCTTGAGAGTAAGGTTTGTCATAGTTCTGGTGGAGGAAACATAACAGTTGGTCATACAATCAATGATGATGTGGTAGGATGTCAAGCACTTGAGAATTTGCAGTGAATGTGTTCGGCCTTCATAAGAAGATCTCGAGTTGTCTATCACCCTCTAAAGTTAGAGAACTGAAAGACTCTTACACCTTATATCCACATGTACAAAGGAGTGATAAAAAAGAAAAGAAGGAAATGCAGGTGATTTTTATCTGCAGATTGAAGGTTCTGCTCCACTCTGCGAGGGTGGTCAACCAGACAGAACACAGTGAAGGGTTGGAGTACCCTCTGTGTGTGGGGCGACTGGCGTCAAATAGGACAAATTGGACGCTGGGTAAGCCGCACCTTGGAGTGATTGCATGGACAAGGTGTAATGGCGAATGGATAGTTTGCACAGCAGGATGCTGTTAAAGGCAGGCACAGAGCCAATGACAAAAAAACTAGCATAGGAGTATCTTGTTCCCAAAGGGTATTCTTTCTATCTTTTTCATTAAAGGAGGATTGCCATTTCTAAGGAGCAAAAAATCCCCGGCTTGTTTGATTTTAGAGTATCTCACATTTGCCTGACAAACTTTAGGGCGACAAACTTTAGGGCAACAGACATTAGATCTTTCTGAAAACAAAGTATAGAGGGATAACAGTCAGACTTTGTTTTAATGCGAGATTGTTGCATTGTATTTGCGAGTTAACAGGAAGCTGTGAAGACACTGGTTTCATGACACAGTGTGTTAGAAGTTGACCTGACTCTCAGATTTGGGGGCTGAATAATCACTTGGGATGGTGGTTGTTTCACATTTACGAAAAAATGCTTTGGGTGTCACAATTTTTAAACACTTTCTAGACCTTTTCAGAGTTTCTGAGCATTCAGAATTAGATCTGAGTCTCCTTTGCTGGCCAAATGTTGACTAGTTGTTCCAAACACAATGACATGTCATGTTAGCATGCAATATCTTAGATACTTTGCACTCTTAGAAAGAGAACATTTATACATAACTTGTTCTTGCCCCGTGATCAGTGTGAATGCGAAATCAAGCTATATACTTCCATTTCCTTGATTTTGATTGCCCTGTTATAGGTCAAATTATTCAGATTACAAACATGTGCCTAGAATCAAGTAAAAGCACAATTTGAGAACACTTTTGGACCATGTGATACCTGTGTGTGAGTTGAGAAACAGGTGTTAACTTTCATCAAATTTGCATTCAGACTCCAACCCCCCCCCCCAAAAAAAAACCCCAAAAAACCAAACAAACAAAGAGAAGAAGATAAGTCCTGTCTATTGGGCATGAAACACCTTTGTGAACATGTTTACAAACGAGTTCTCATAAGTGTAAAAGCCCTCGCTGAGCTGTCAACAAGTGCGACTTCATCAAAGGCAATCCCCCGAACATCACATACAACTTTTGATTGTCACTTACTTTTTTTTTTCTCTCTAGACCCAGTATTCAGTTTGGACTAAAGTTTGGCATCAACCAGTAGGTGGAAGAAGGTACTTGCGAGACAGTTTGAGGAAGATGTTGATTACATTAGAAAGGACATTGTTTATATTTGACAGGAGTTGGTGAGTCAGTAAGGTGCTCGACGCTTCCTGAAATGGTTTCTCGCAATTTCCTGCTTCCCCGAAGAGAAGAGTGACCTGTTGAATAGGTTTTTTGATGTTCTTTTTTAATAGAAAGAGCAGAGAGAGAAGCTAAAAAGTACAATTCTTTAAATGTCTGCAATTCTGGATTGAGAAGATTTGCATGGAGTCACAGGTTTCAGAGATAAGGAGAAAAATTAGAAATCCCACAAAGGTCCAGGCCTGAAGGAATGTGTGTATTTCCTTGATTTGTCATTGGGGACAAAAATCAGCGTTTTTAATGCGGGCTTACCAGTACCTCTGCATGAAATGTGTAGCTGCACTGTATTTTTTTTTTGTTGTTGTTGTTGTTGCTAGAAATGCAGAGATGATTTGAAGAGGATAGATGCACTTATTATTCATGCATTTTTGTAATTTCTGTATTTTGTTGGTGTGTTGGATTTATTTGATTACAAATGTATGGCTCCAAAGCTAGTTTTGTTCCACAAAGTAGCACAACTACAGTAGCAGGAAGTATGTCAGAAAATAAAATAAATGGCATAACCAAATGACATTGGAAAGCCAAGAAGCAGGCTTTTTTTTTTCTTTGTGATTTAGATCAAGTTGAAGAGGCAACTGTGATACAAAATTATGCAGTTCACAAAGGCTCTGCCCTGATGGTGCGAGTAATGACTGTATGGTATTTGGCCAAGAGAGGGCTCTTTCCGACCGCAGTACACTGAAGAATGATGGATGAGAAGTCTGTGTTTACGGAGTGGGGACAGTGCCCATTGCTTTCACTTAACAGCCAAAGCCTTCACTGTGTGTGTCTGTATGTATGTGTGTGTGTCTGTATGTATGTGTGTGTGTTTGTGTGTGTGTTTGCGTGCGCATGTGTGTGTCTATCTGTCTGTCTGTCTGTCTGTACTGGGGCAAGCAGCAGCTGAGTTTTCTCATTCTGTTGGTTCTGTCTATTTGTCTCCCTTTTATGTCCTGTGTTTATTTATTCATGCATTTTCTTTACTAATCACCATACTGATGGTGTATAAAGACAGATTGCATTGTCCTCTCTAAGTCGACCTGTGAGCTAACATAAACATAGATATTCTCAGTGATAAAGTATTAAGATACTCGGATAGAAATCTGAAGTAATGATGTATAATGGCTTTTGCAGTAATATTTCTTCAATGAAATTAAGAAATTACTTTGTGTCAGAAGTGAGTGTCAGTTTTGACAGACATGTTTGTTCTTGATGCAAATTAACCCTTTGAAGACTAGTCCCAAGTATGCATGGGCAGGTGTCTGTTGGAGATTTGTGTTACCACAAAATCAGCCCGTCCTCCACAGGTTAATGCATATCCATGATACAGTTGTAAAAAGAAGCCATTTACTCCTTTGACCCAATAAGTATTCATGACCGACGAGTGCATAGGTATCTGGGGCTCTTTCGAAACAAGTTATTTTCCATTCTGCCCCATGATTAAACAACAGATGGCAGACAGGGCATTATATACACTATATATATTATTTTACACAATCGTCCAACGTATTTGGTTGCCAAGGCAACAAGCGAGCCAGCAACTGATTTCGTGCAGCTGACAAGAAGTCTAACAACACCCCCGTTCACGGCACATAGACAGGTGTTTGAGCATATGTACCTACTCCAGACTTCTGTTGAACTGTGAAGCCACGATGTTGTAATGAGTTAGGATTGCACATATATACAGAAGATAGAAAAAAGAGAGGGAGAGAAAAAAAAAGACAATGCACACATGGGGTTTAATCAACAATGATAAAACCACAAAGAAATTCCCACATCAATCTTTTGTCATAACCGTCGTACCCTGCCCCCCTTTTTCAAACATGTGGCTTCGTGTATATTTCAGTAGAACAGGAAGTGTACATGAATACCGCCTTTCAGGAGTCTGAATGATCATATTTCGAATCTCTGTTGTTGATATTTTTTTTTCCCGCACACATATTTTGGTTGAGAGGTGCTCGGTTGAGGTCCTCTATTGTTTGTCTCACCTTCAGGTTCCCTTTGTTCGATAGAATAGTTCGCAAATTAATCATCATGCGTTTTAATCATCACGGCAGTTTAATCATCGCGGCCCTGAAACATACTTTTCAGCGGAAAGTGACTTCACGCATGCAGACGATGTGGTCCCACAGCTCGAACAGAATAAGGGGTAGGATAGATTTGCTCAACACCATCCAGTACCACTAATTCGGCAATACCCACTGGGGAAACAATTAACAGAGGAAACATCTTTCAACCTTTGGAAGTTCCCGAACATCATCATCATCCATTAACAGAAAGAGTAACATTTTTTGTTTTTGTTTACATATGAAACAATTGGAAATTTTGGTTTGTTTGTGTATTCATGTCACTGTTCCAAAAAAAAAAAAAAATGAAGATCAAATATTGAACATACTGCTGTGTCAATCTTGTACCTCATTGGAAGTCTTTCAGTAAGTTCATTGGAGATTGTTTGTATATATATGAAGCACATCGAATGTACCTCTTTCTGCCTGTATGCACTTAGTACGCCTGTACACCAAAAGTTACACCTTAAGGTCCTCTGACAGCGGAAGATGGTAGCAAAGATACTGTATGTCTAGTCATTCATTCTTTGAGTTTCATTTATCTCGTTACCACCCTGGCCACATGTTTTAGGAGACACAAACTTGGCAGCCTTTACAGTATATATGTGGGCTGATTAGAAATTGCACCGTATCAATTCATAAACAAACTTGTCAGAATGCTTGAACAATGGACACATCGATTGGTAAACATTGGGACACTTTTCCGGGGAGGGCATTGCGAACTTTGCATTTACATTCCACTCATTCTCTCCATGACGACGACCTTGTCTGTGCTGGAAGTGGTAGGAAGGCTCAAGGGTACATTTTAGCATCCACATATAAATATATAATGATGGAAACACATTAGGATATGTAATTAATCATTGCGTGCGCTCCAGGAAGACCTACAACAATGGCAAATACCTTCTCCCCCGTACATAACGTAATCTAAAATCCCCCCTTATCGTCATCAGAGAAACGTCATCAATTGAGCCGTATGTAGAAGGATTAGCATGAAATCTGAAGCAGTAGGACTGGATTAGGAAGCATTTAACAGCCAGTTGCTTCGAAAAGAAGAGTGATATACAGAGACTGTCAAATGGATAACTACTACAGGTAAATGTGATGCGTATCATTTGCTCGCAAACTCTTGTGTGCTAACGGTGATACCAAAAGAACCCATAAAGGCATCCGTTGATCACTGGCGCTGGTGGTGCCATTGTTGGGCCGCGAGGATTTACAAATGTTCGATGGAGTCCAACTCGCGGTCTCTCCCTCGCGCCGGCGGCGCTCCAAATCCCCTGGCTATTATGGAGATGCTCCTTGGAGGCCAGAAGAGGCGGATTCAAAGGGGTAAGTCAGCCTTGAAATGGAGGATTATCGGGTGGTAAAGAACACTCCTGTGGGGAATCAAATACATGCAGGCCTGCTCATGAAGAGGCAAAGTGGTGAAGGTATAATGCGGCACTGATACAGAAGAAGAGCAGGAAGAGTTGGATAGATAAAAGAGCAAACAGGGAGAAAACATAAGGCAGACATATTATAATGAAGATTGAATCTAGATCACAAGCACTGCCAAGAGACATTTTCAAGGTTACATTTTTATACAACTTCACATCATTTTCACAACTCCATTTTAAGTTTCACACATTTGTGTGTTTTCGTTGGATGAGGGTATTTTGGCTTATCTCTGCATTCATTCTGCAAGCCAGAGTTGGACAAGATTGCCATGTACAATGTCAGGGTTTGGATTATTGAATATGCCATATATTTAGCGAGACTAAATTTTCACGAATCGGGACTTCCTGACGATTTCGCGAGTGGTTAAATTTGCAATCATGGAGTACTGTACTGAATGGAGAAATGTATGTGTGCACGTCATCTTCAATCGGGATCAGAGTCAATATTTTTGCGTGTCTTTCAATTCGCGAATAGCGCCTGACTTGCAAAATTCGCAAAAATTAAAAACCTCACGAAATATTTGGCGTATACAGTAATATGTGAATCAAATACTGTGGACTGTACAGAAGAGAGTAGCGTGTCCTCTCTATGCACCATAACAATCTCTCTCCATGTGTAGCCTGGCAGTGGTTGCTGTGGGCAGGTCTGAATTATAAACATGTTTGAAAATGACTTCGTGTTTATTATCTCCACAGAAATGCATTTCTTGCTGAAACGCGTTTGCAAGCACACTTTTTTCAGCGTTTCAGAAAGGCATTTCTAACCCCATCATCAAGGCAGTTTTGCATTTATCAACTGCTTAAATCTCCCTGAAATTTGTGTGGATACCTTAATTCTATGCTAGAGTTCATAGAGTTCATACATGCAACTCAGTAACTCACAAAAAGTTCTCACCCCCAGAGATGATTTCCAGAGATGATGTTTTCTCTTCCACTGAAGTATTAATGAGAAAATTGAAGATATTTGGAAGAAAGGCTGTCAAAGTTGATTTAATAAACTTCGAAAAGATTGACAAAAAATTGACTTTGTATTTCATTTATGTATGAAAAAGAAATTCAGAAATAAGATTAAAATCAAAATCAAATCAAGATCCTACATTAGTTTTGTTTGGATTGTTTGATCTTATTTAAGTTTCTTGAGGAAAGACTGTTTGATATCAATTTACATGAAAAAAGTTTGCTGCAGACTGTGTAAGGGGACAACTACATCCTTGGACTTATGATCTCATTTTTTCTTCTTTGTTGCATTGTAAAAAGGAATGTCATGTCAGAAGTCAGTTTGTTAAATGGTTTTTGCAGTGAGCAATTTTCCAATGTACTCTATATACATATACAATGTATATCCTAGGAAATAAATAATGTTTCCTTTGATTGTGCATGCTTTGCATCATCCCACCTCATATCGATTCCCCTTACAAGACCAAATATATTCTGGCTCACATAGATTCACTCGTCAAGAGAGAGAGAGAGAGAGAGAGAAACTCTGTAAGAAGAAGCAAATTGTGGGATGACCACAAAGAATCAGAAAGTCTGGAGAACAAAGTTGATAAATGATAAGTGGTCTTTAATAGGCCACAATGACACTTATCTAGACAAGTCAATGAGAGAAAGAGAGAGATCCAAGAACTGCGAATGAAGAAGCAGTAAAGATCAAATAGTCCTCTGAAAGAATGACTGTGAGAAAAAGGACTTCCAAAAACCCTCGGGAGCAAAGCTTGTTGAGCTATTTATAGATGGAAGCTGAAAGAGAATGACCACCCGAAGATGGACGATTAAGTCGTTGACGAGCTTTCACAAAAAAGTAAACCCTTTTTTCTCTCTGAATAGGACCATTATATCGAAGAGGATCAGACTCGTCCCCTGACAGTGACTTTTTGAATGATGAATTCTCTTGTATCCATTTTTCTCTGGCTGGTTTTGAAAGGCATTACACTGTCTTTTGTGGTATGCTTGGCACCTACGTTACCTACGGTGACCAGAACTGAATAGAAGTGTAAATCATTTGGAACTAGATGGAGAAAGCTGCAGATGTAAAGAGATGCTAATACTAGTACCCATGTGCTTTGCCACGAAGTAAATCTCGTGTTTTGTTCTTTTTACTTTCGTTTATATCTTTGTAGACCAGGTTGAATAAAACCTTTTTTTTTGGGGGGGGGGGATGAAAGTTACTGCTAAATGAAATTTAAAGGGGGAGGAAGTATATACCAGTATACGAGTTCGGATGTTGTTGGTTGGTTACTTGTTCCCTCCCATGACTTTGTGGAGTAGACTTCAACAGTTTCCAAGTCATCAGGAGGATTGTTTTTATACCCCCGCCAAACGAAGTTTGAAGGGGGTATATAGGAATCAGCGGACGGTCGGGCGGTCGGTCGAGCGGTCGGGCGGTCGGGTGGTCGGGCGGTCGGTCCGTTGCAAATCTTGCGTCGCGAACTACTTCCTCGGTTTTCAACCGATTCCCATAAAACTTGGCACAGATGTGTGCCTTGGGTTGTAGATGTGCAAGACGTATTTTTTGACAGTACCCAAAAGTACGTTGCCATGGTAACGGCATATTATGGGCACAAATGGGTACAAATCTTGCGTCGCGAACTCCTCCCACAGTTTTTGATCAATTTTTATGAAATTAGGTACAGATGTTCATCTGAATGTGTTGATGTGCAAGATACATATTTCCGCAGTGGCAAAAAGTGCGTTGCCATGGTAACGGCATGTTATTGGTAAAATATAGGGCAAAATGCTTCATGGCAAAACTGCTTCATCAGTGTTCTTCCAATTCTCATGGAATTCATATTGAATGTTTGTCTTAGGATATAGGTCAGCATGACACATTTCTTGACAGTGACAAAAAGTATGTTGCCATGGTAACAGCTCACATATTATGAGCCAAAATGATGGAAAATTTTGTGTTGCAAACTACTTCCTCAGTTTTTGCCCAATTTCCATGAAACTTGGTACAGATGTGTGCCTTTGGTTGTAGATGTGCAAGACGCATTTTTCGACAGTACCTGAAAGTACGTTGCCATGGTAACGGCATATTAATGGCAGAAGATCAAGGAAAGATCTTGCGGATTTAACTACTTCCTCAGTTTTTTGACCAAAGCTTATGAAATGTGGCACACACCTTGATCTTGGTGGGAAGATGTGGAAGACATATTTTTCGGACGTGTCGGAAGCTGCGTTGCCATGGTAGCGGCATATAAATGGCAGAAGATCAAGGAAAGATCTTGCGGATTGAACTACTTCCTCTATTCGACTGAAGCTCATGAAATGTGGCACACACATTGGTCTTGGTGGGAAGATGTGCAAGACATATTTTTTGGACGTGTCAGAAGCTGCGTTGCCATAGTAACGGCATATTAATGGCGGAAGATCAAGGAAAGATCTTGTGGATTGAACTACTTCCTCAGTTTTTGACAAAAGCTTATGAAATGTGGCACACACAATAGTCTTGGTGGGAAGATGTGCAAGACATATTTTTCGGACGTGTCGGAAGCTGCGTTGACATGGTAACGGCATTTAAATGGCAGAAGATCAAGGAAAGATCATTCCCTGGGTAAGACTGTCGTCACAGGGCGGGGGTATTAATCACCTTCAGTGATATTTCTAGTTTCTATTTGGCTGTGTTTTTGACATCACATCTTTGTTCCAGTCATCATCAGAACATACAAATTTGATGAAATTTATGACTAACAAAATGTTATCAAAATTTGATTAAGATAACACAGTGCAGACTGTAAACAAACACGTGCCAGAATGATATAGATGCAGTAGTTTTCCTCGTGCTAAGTTTCACTGTATAGGATTTTGAGTAGTACTGTGACTGAAAAAAAAAGTATTCTAGCTGTAATCATCTTCAAAGCACTGTGTACTCCTGTCCTAATACTCTTTCAGCATGTACAGTTTCACCAATAATCAAAGAGGAAAAAAAAAACCCTTCAAACAATTAGAATGCTGCTAGTGACACACACACACACACACATGCACACACACACACACACACACACACACACACACACATACACATACACAAAACAGACAAACAAATGAAACAACACAACAAGCACACACAAAAGAGGATGACCTGTGTAGGTCTACATCAAGGCAGAATTGGATTTTGCAAATTCCTGTATCACAAGATATTATCCAGCTTTAAGTCCAGGCTTTTACCTGTAGAGATGATCATGTTAAGAGCACTCAGAGCTCTTAAAGGGTTAACGGGTGCCGAGAGTTAATGGGGGGGGGGGGGTGTCCAGGGGGGTCCAGGGGGGTCAAACTAGTTGAATCAAGCCACTGGTCGTGAAATGAGATACGAGATTAGAAGAACTTACAGAAATTAAAATCGTGTGCTCTGGCAGTCAACATGACCTGGAAAAACGGGGAGAGTGTGTTCTCCTTGTCGTGGAAACAAGAAAATGGCCCGCGGAACCCTCATCCTTTGTAAGCGATACAAAAACATCCCCGTGCTGGAATATCTATTACCATGGCGACCCTATTTTCATCGCCTTGCGTACATTGCCCTCGCCATGGCTACAATGGACAAACAATCCGTGGAGAGAAAATAGCCGCACCTGACTTGTTTTCACTAAAAGCAGAATTTTCTTCCTCAGTGTTATACCGGAACTAATGCCAAATCAGGTCTGCATCTGTAATATCTTGAAACAGGACAAATTTCCTATCCAAGGATGCACAGGCCATGTAGGATTGGGTCGATAATCTCTTCACTTTGTTCATATATGTAAATGTGATATACCCCATTATGAAACTGGATATTCATAAACTTTTCAGTTATGTGTTAATGTGCCTAAAAATGCCCATATATTATGTGCTATATAAATGTTATTCGATGTTTCTACATGTATCTAAAGGCATATGTATGTGTGCATATGAACATGCACATACAACCACACAGTCATATATTAATATACATACAGAGTTTCCACAAATGGAAAAGGGTTTTCCTCTCTGTAGATGTTCTTGTTTATGGAAAGTAACTGAAGCAAAAACATTTATGGGCCAAAAAAAGAAATTATCTTCTAGAATCTCAATTGGGATTTTAACTGAGCTGTTGCATTGTTGTCGTTAGCAAAGCTTACATATCTGTAATCTGTACAGCAGGATTATATGACTTGATGGATATGTGGTACATAATTGAGATGTGTTAAAGACATATAGACATACATTGTTTGAGAAATATACCAATATGTTGCTGCTTTTTATTTATTGATGACATAGACAATAGGCAATGCCCCCCCCCCCCCCAAAAAAAAAAAAAAAGTTAGGAAGAAAAAAAAAGATCATATAAACAGCTATCAGTCATGTCTTAGTATAGGGACATGAGCAGCAATGAACAACAGCAACAGCAAAAGCAGGCCCTAAAATGTTTCTCAGAAGAAAAATAACTACACTTAATGAACAGAGCAATAATTTAGATAAAAAACAGAAAAAAGGCAATCATGCTACCAGCTTGCATGTTTTTTCTGTTCACTGATATGCTAGTATTTTTTGCAGCAACTTTTGACATTCCGGAGGACACGTCATTTTTGGATGACAAATAGGTCTTTCTCCTGCATAATAGAAATGGAAATCACAGTTGCACAGGAAGCCCAAAAAAGTGTCAAAATAGCCAGGCACCTAAATATAGTGGAGGATGAATTTATCACTGACCCTACAGAAACAGGAGGTCAGGTTTAGAATGCTCTGCCATCCATTTTGCCAATTCACAAATTGTCTGAGGATAATTTTAGGAAATGGTCGCCTTCAGCCCCATTATGGAAATATCATTTTTCTCCCTGGGAGGCAGGCCTGTGAAGAACATGGCATCTCAGGATATCTGTTTCCCTCTTCCCCACTTTCTCAAAACCCCACATTGCTCCCTAGCTGTTTTGTTCCCCCCCCCCCATAACTAATGATACAGTTATCCAAAAGATGTGCGAAAATTTGCAGCTCCTTGAACAAAAACACCTCATTTCTTACCCGGGAAGCCATAAATAGAAGTGTTTTTGTCGATACGTGCACGGGGAGTCGTTAGAGGGCCATGACGTCAAACATCACGCAGATGGCGGGCTCAAACAGAAATGATGTTACACTTTCAAGTGTTTGCATTGTAGACTGGCTATTAAGTTTACCTCTTCACAGAGTTCAACAAAATGAGCACATTTCCAGTGAGTTTTTAGTGTTCTTTTTGTGTGTGTGTAAATACTTGTGATTACATAATATTTTTGTTGGCATTTTTGTGTGTAGTTGAAATGGTCATGCTTTGAATAACTTTTAAATGAGCTTGACATCAACTTGAAAAAAATGGCTCTCAGTGTAAAATCCTGCTGGTTTTGTGTCTTGAAAACAATGTTTTTGGTATGATTCTACTCAAGAAAATGTTATTTTATATGAATGAAATAAAATTTGAAGCCTTTGCATGAATTTTTGTGCGAACACCATATTTTGGTTTGTTTATATGCAACTTGCCAATACTGTAAATTTAATTTCGCGAATTTCGCAAGCGCCAAGATTTGCGAAATTAAAATGCACGCGAAAATTCTTGTCTACAATATATGCATTGAATGCCAGTGGCATATCGCGAAAATTTCATGCCGCAAAAAAAGCCGTCGGCTCCAATTCGCGAAAAATTCATGCCGCGAATATATCATGTTTTACAGTACTCTAAATGTTTGATTCTGTGCTGATTTGTTCCCCAGTATTAAAGAACATTCCAGACGATTTCATAATTTCACATCATGTATTACATAAATCAACAACTCCATGTATAGATTTGTGGCATTTATTATGGTTCTTGAGCAGAGAAACAATACTTTGAAAAACCTCAAACAAATTACACTGAAGAAGGATGATGACATAGAGGTTCACATATTTCAGAAATGTAGCAGTGTAATTTCATTTCAATACCGCTTGCTTGCGAGTTCACCTGTGTATAATCTATGCATGCCTTCTTCCTTTGTTCTGCTTCCTTGAGCCCCAACTCATGCATTCTTATGGTGACTCTGCCATGTCATCATCCTTGGTCATTGCAATTTGTTCTACATTTTGAAAATATTCTTATTCTTCATCCCAATTATCGCAAATTCTGAAACTCTGTCCTTAGTACAACTAATTTATAGTTGTTCACATGTAAAAATCTGAAAATCATCTGGAGGTGTCCTTGTAACTCTTTTACATGCCAGGAACTTTGGACGGTGTGTTCAACACTGAGAGGTTTTCTGTGGAAATAAGCACTCCAAGCACACAAAGGGTTAAGCCTGAAATATCATTTAAAAAGAAGTCTTTGAATGTGACATGCATTACACTTAACTGACATAAGTTTCATTTCTTCTATATGGAATCAATATGATTTAATTACACGCTCTATATTTGTAGAAAACTTTTTTCTTCTCCTTTTAAATTCTAATGATCAGTAATCTGTCTACTTAAGGTATCAACTGATGTGGGAGATGAGAAGTAAAAGAAAGAGAATATTTTATGTTAAGATAATATCAGGAGAGATAGAGAAGGTAATTTCTAATGGAAAGACAAATTTGGAACATTTCAAGTCATATTTAGATGGATTCATTGATGAGTGTTGTGATTGAGTAAAATAATGGAAAAGAATACCAGGGCATATGAGATAATTCTGCATTGTAGTAATGTTACCCTATTTTTACATTGCCAGTTTCCTTTGCAGATTTTCATGTTCAGATTCTGACTCATGTTAGTATGTGTATGAACTTTGCCACAACTTGGTTCGGCTGTGACGTGAGTGATGCATGTGTGGGTTTGAGTTTCTTCTCATCATTCATCTGAGGGGTGTCCACAGAGATGGAGCTTGAAAGATGCATGTGGGATTTGCGCGCCGCCATTTCGGGCCAGACGACCGGACCGCGCATCCTGGCCGTCTCCCGTGGCGGAGAAAAGGTGTTTATCCAAGCGCTAATTGCCTTTCCAAATTTAGACACGGGACGAGTTAAATGCGGTGAGCATTGCTTGTGCATTTATTTTCTGCCCTTGACAGAGTGTTGCAGTGCTATTCTGAGGCATGTGCGCACGTAAATAGAAAGTGGGTCTGGTCTCGATGACACATACACTGTATGTTTATCAGTAAACACTTGTCATTGAAGAAGAGAGAAAAATTCTCCACATTAAAGACGTGTAGACACCTCACAGTTTCATTCTGCACACTCATTTCCTCACCCCATCCAAAAATTGCAAGGGCCATGAGAATTTCTTCAGCGGTATAAATCAAACAAAATAAGAAAATAGTGGTAGAGAGACATAAAAATGTAATCTAGTATCCTCTTTCTTCTTGAAGAGTATCCCAGAAAGAGGAGGAACTGATGCGAAGGGGTAGGGAAACAAAGTTCAGTAAGAAACAGTTTTGTTTTGCAACAGTGGAAAAAGCATGTTTGGACCTCTGCCGGCAATGCTAGCGATTGTTTATTTCTCTTCCAGTTCTTTGTATGTTGGAATAAAGGGAGGCCGTACCCACCGTTGAATGCTGTTGCCAAAATAGGCGACACCCGAGGGGCACTTTCCCAAAGTACTCTCACTCTTCGGCTTATCAATTATGTAGTTCCTGTTTATCCTTGTATCATCCTTTTTTCTGCATTCCTTTCCTTACCCAGCTTTTCATTCATCCATTTGTCTTTGTTGAGTATTCAGACTTGGGTTCTCCTTTTTTGATGGGATACCTTTTTTGGATAAGACAGACAATGTCAGATGTTTTGCTGTCTTCCCAGACTTCACTTTCCCCCGAACAAATCCCACTTACGAGTGGAACCGACTTGACCCTGTTCTGTAATATGAAGGAATGATGACCTATTTTTGAGTCACTCGAAACAATGAAGCGGTCACTGCAAAGGAGTTCTGTGGTGGTGATGGTGGTGGTTGGACGGTGGTTCAATGCTCTCTCTTGCTGCAAATCAATATTTCTGGTAGAAGCTGGTGGCAGCTATTAAAGTGGACCTGTGGTTCTACGGTGACTGGCTGGCTCCAACAGGAGGTGACGTGCGGAATGCGATCGATGGCACAAAGACTGGGTGAATCAATGGTGTGGAATCTTTATAATTTCTCTGAAAGAGGAGGACACGAGAACCAATATTCTGACCTTGATGTGTTTAGCAACAGCCACTCCCCCTTCCCTTTCACCCCTGGCTGCTGGGGCAGTGCAAGGTTTTCACGATACAATCGAAATGGAAATATTTGGATTTCCTTTCATAGGAGAAATCTTGCTGCCATTGCATAATTCATGTCACACCATGGATTACATGTGACACGCTTAAATTAAACACACTTTTAAATGAATGGTAATATTTTTCTAGAATTTGCTCTGCGCTCTCAAAGTGTTGTTTTTTTTACTTGAGTGGACTGTGTTGGGGTTTTTTCTGCCTTGACAGTACTCATGACTTAAGGAAAACAATAATTTTGCTTTCTCCAGTAATGATTCGATTTTCCTGTCTGACTGGAAAACATGGAATTCAAAAATACTTTATTCTTCATTTGATATCTTTCTGAATTTTCTGAGTTTTCAAGGAGATCTCTTTTGGTTTAAAAGCCATATTCATATAGCCACCCCCTTTCCCCTTTTCTTCCTGGAAGATGTTTGGTTATGACAGCAGTCTTGTGAGGAGGGGAATGACTGGCCTAAAGTTGCAGAGAGATTCTGGAGAAAAAGATAAGTCAGAGATGGTATGGAAGACAGTTGAGTCTTCATTCTCTTTCTATGCCACTGAAGCCCTATTGTTAGTCCCATTCAACCAACCTTTTGTTAGTCCTCACCTTCCCATAAAAACACTTCCAGTGTGTATACGGCATGGAGTCTCCAAGAAAAAGGGGAGTTTGCCAATACGAGCTCCAGCGCTGCTGCTGCTCTGTGGAGCGTGAACCGGTGCCCGCTCCACCGACAGTGATCGCTTGAGTGCTGCTACACCAAAGCCGAAAACTTTTTTGTCAGGGCTCTTTCAGTGATGGAAAGAACGAGAGAGAAAGAAAGAGAGAGGGGGAGAGAATGGCTAGGAAAGACTTACACCTTTTGAGTCAGGAAAGGAGCGCTTATCCCTTCCCTCCTTTATCCCACTGGCCCCTCTTTTGTGAAGCACTGATATCAGAGCAAGCTACATTATAGTAGCTCGCTTGCCTGTTCTCTCCCTCCCCCCTCTCTCTGCAGGTATTTTTAGTTTTAGGGCAGTGTTAGCATATGATGTGCCGCCTGTGTACAGTGCACCACTTCTGTTTTGCTTTAGCGTAAAAGCTGCAGGAACGTGAGGCCCTCCCCCTTAAATAAAATTCCGCAAGAGATTGTGATTCTGTGGACATACCTAGAGCCTTGATAGTTGGGAGATGGGTGTAGGACCAAGTGTCTGGTAGGAGGGATATGCGTTACCACCTCGACACCAGCGTTGATTGCGCTGCAACCATTACAGATGTGCCAGCGTGCAATGCTGTGTGTACTCAAACATTTTATTCTGTGTGAGAAACCACCTGTTCTTTGAAGAATCAAAATTTTGCGACGTGTATTAAGTTCTCATTGTCACGGGTGATACTCTGTATCATTCTCGTGGGACAGCCCAGCAAGTTCAAGCCAATTGGATTTATGTCAGGCTACTACATTGCAGAAAATTTCCCCTTAAACTGGGTCACATCACCGTCAGCAAACTTCACGGCGACATTGGACCATCAGGCTAGATTGTTCAGGGAGGCGGAAGGAATTTCACCCGAGCAAACTTGAAAACAGTATCCAACGCTTGTGTTGATTGAGCTATACCACTCACTTTCGACTCTTGAGCCCCTCTCTTCTGGATCTTACCCCAGTTTCGGCCGCCCTGTGTTGTCGTCGTCCCTCACTCGCATGAACCTCCTCTCACTCAGTTCTGTTTTGCCTCTGCAGCCCACCACCATTCTGCATTATTGGAGTAAAGTTTCTCACCGCAGCTGCCATTCAATACAGGTGGGAGTGGCCAGTGCAACAAACTGAAACATACACCACCTTCACCAGGTCTGACTCACCCCCATACTATCCCACACATAATCAAGCAGAGGGGTCTACCCAATTGATGGGCTCTCTCCTCTCATGCAGCTACTGGAACCAAGTTCTGGATATGATCATCATTCTGTGGATGTATACTTTGTTGACACAGCACACTTTTTAGGAGAGTTTAAAAACTAGGGAATTTGCATACCTAACCATTGGAGCCATTTCCGAATGGTGATCAGTCGTGGTGCTACTCCTCTACGCAGCATCTAGACATCGCATCACACTTGCATGCCTGTGTATGCGGGTGTGTGTGTGCGTGTATGCGGGAGCTACAAATTTCTGGTGCAAAAAGCAATATTTGGAATGGATTAAGTTCTGCTCTGGTAGCTGGAACGTGATATGTCAGTTGTGTGGCGGAGGCTGGATAGAGAGCTCTTGTCGTCATGCGCTGGAGTTTCGCCCGTCTGGAAGATGTCCTCGTTTGGGAATGTTCGCTTTCTGAAGCGCATGCGGATGCGCTACTTAGCAGGTGAGAATGGGCTGTAGTCTGTGGTAAGAATTACAATTGTCATATTTTTTGACCAGAGAGCCTGGCTGTCAGTTTCGTACACCAAAAACTGTCCTTTCTGCTGAATGATTAACATGTTTTGTTTTTTCTTTTACCCCAGAGATGCAAGGGAAATGTCAGTATGGTTTTTCATATTGTTTTAAAAAGGTGTTCAGTAGTTTCAATTAAATTATGAGATTAAGTAATTCATAGTATAAATAATGCAGTGAGATACCCTTGGGGCTATATTGCAGAATATAATCATGCTGAATAGTTTCCATGTGAAAGTTGCGACAACTGGCTAGTGAAAAATGCGCTCCTCAGTAAGATCTTTGAAACCAGTCTCATATTCGGCTATTCTTTCATGTGTAGTAATGTAATCAGCAGCTTGCGTTATCATCCATTTTACACGTTGTAAGCCTTGATGTCAACTTGCCTCTCATCACATCATGTTGATTAGGTGATCTGCAGCATTTGCTGATCACTTCTTGTTTGTGATTGCATGTCCATTAGTTGGTGTGGTAACCAGCACGTAACTTTCTAAGTTACAAAGGACAAAATATCAACTGGGAACAAGGTTTACGACACTAAAATTTCCTCAGTTCAAGGGTGTGACTACAGTGCGATGACATCTGATTCTGTTATGGATACCAGTGAATTTTAGTTCCATACCACAAACGCTGCATGATATGGAACACGCCCATGGAATCTTTGTACTGTGAATTCCAACCAGAATATTATTTGTTTAACCGATACTGTTAATTCGTACACCATTGAGTGTGAGTGTGGGGTCCTGTCCACTTCCTGTAGACACTGTAGACGAGAACCGTGTGATGTGGCAAAGGCGAAACCTAATGTAGAGCATATGCCACTAGACAGGGGTAATTGATTGGTGATGCAGGTGTTATTGGTAACAGGCTCTCCACCCCCCCCCCCCCCCCCCATCCCTCTTTGCAAGCCAAGTTGAAGGACTATGACAATTGGTTCTTATATCAAGTGCATTTGTATTTGCCTACTGAAATGTTACATCTAGGGATTCAGGACCAAGTTAAAGTTAGTCTGAAAAGGAATGAAGAGAAAGAGCAGAATTTCATTGGCAAAGCAGAGAAAACGTGATCCAAATTTGATAAATATTAGGGAAGTTATGAAATAGTTGATAATATTATGGAATTTCGTAATTTACTCGTTCTTTCAGACTAACTTTTAACAGGTCTAGAATTTCCAATTTTAAGCTCATTAATGTTTCAACAGTGATTGAATCTAGTGGCAAATCATTTTGATTTATTAGTCTCTAATGTCATGGTAGTTACAAAATGAAAGAATTAAATTTCAGTCACTGTCTATGTAATACCACTGCCAAGCACAAATATATTTGCTGTTCAAAGGGAGGCAGAAAAGATCACAGTGCATTGAATTCTACGAGTAGATTCCAGGGCTCATATGAGTCTGACTTTTGGTGATGTGTTGAGACCCTGCCCTGTAACTTCTTGATTGTTTGCGAACCCAGCAACAATGTGACCTACCAAATGTGCAAGGGATGACATTAAGTTCGGCAGGGATCCACCGAGGTATTTGTCACACACCGCCTCCTTCATCTCACCATTAGTAGTACTACCATAAGCACTGTGGTGCTATCTCAAAGAGATAATCTCATTATGCATCTAGAAACATTCATATAGGCTTAACAGAAAGTGCATTTAAACCACAGTAATGTACATATCTACGCGTGTCCTTGTGTGGTTTAAATTGTCAATACTGTAGATGAGTCAAAGCTTGTTGATTCTGTACATTTGTGGTTAGGGGATCGACATTTCATTTTCATTTTCCTTTATTTGTTGTTCGTTTTTTCACAAATATTGATAGATAATATCAATGTTTCCATAAAGAGCAAGTCATGCGCATACCGTGACAACGCCATTCCATAGCGCCATAGCGAAATATCTAAAACAAGCGATCCTAGTAAAAGGTGGGACCCACCTTTTATAAGAACCACTTTGTTTTGCTTTGTTTTTGGATATCTCGGCCAACTCAGAACCGATTGTCATCAAATAAGGGTATAGTTCCTCTTTTTAGACGTGTGTGCTCTATGAATATTAAAAAAAAAGGTTTCTGATAACCTTGCAAAGAGTTAAAACCTTTATCTCCATCTCAACCAAAAACTATACCATCCCTTCGACACACCTGTTCTCTTTGCGTTCTCTTGAGAGTGACGACGCATCGACATCATCCCTCCTCGAAATTTGTTCGTCCTATCTATTCCTCATGATCTCTGTCTGCATGTGCAACATATATGGCTAGTGAACTCAAGCCGACTTTTTTCTGTGTGTTCTCTCCACAAACTCATATATCATGGCATGAAAAGATCAACGACAATAGATCTGTGCCGAAATTGATGGCCCCCGTAATGAGTGCCCTTGGCATGAATTGATGATCAAAAGTCAAGTTTATGTTGGGAAAAAAAAGGAAAGAAAAAGAAGAAAGCAGGAAGCTGCTACTCCAACTCTGATTTTAAGTTTTGTGCAGACTTATCCGTTTTAGTTTGACATATATTTCCCCCCCCCCCCCAAGTTCATTGAACTACGTGATAAAATGGAAGTTCCCTAACATATTGTGTCAGCCTGCTCTATAACAATTCAAATGCAATTCAGCTTTTTTTTTTCCATAATAGAATGTGATAAAATGTTTTCTCATGAGCAAACATCGCAATCAAACACGTGTTATCAAATCGATGCTATAAGTATAAATTGAATTCTCCGTTTGTGCCAGGAAATTCAAAGAATCAAGACATGTGAAGTCATGCGCCCCCATTGTAACGCTCTACCCTTAAAGATTCTTCCTAGGGGAAGCCGGCCCATCCAAAC
Organism: Diadema antillarum; assembly: GCF_040938485.1. Classification (NCBI taxonomy): domain Eukaryota; kingdom Metazoa; phylum Echinodermata; class Echinoidea; order Diadematoida; family Diadematidae; genus Diadema; species Diadema antillarum. The sequence continues at coordinate 86,445 of NW_027272259.1, forward strand.
AAACCAAGCCGTTTGTCACGCATTGCTTCATGTGTTCATTCCCTCATGTCTTTGTGGCGACACTTTGTGAAGGAAACCCCTTGCATAAAGCTCATCACAATGCCTAGAATCTGTGTCTCCATTCCCTTCTTCTCTCTTTCTCATTCTATTCTTCTTCTTTTCTAAGTGTTAGCTGTCTGTCCTCTTATCAATGTAGATTACATTCCAGCCTCTCATGTGTCTATTCTGTTCGTGAACATTTTAATCTTTGGGGAAAAATGCTCCATATGACCAGTATTGTATGCTCCTTAACGCATATTTCAGATCAATGTGCATTTCTAGTGTACCTAGATATGGCATATTGAGCTCTATTCTAATTTTGGGTGAAGTGGTTTAATGCTTACGCACAGTTCATGCTGGAACAGAGGCTAATACTGAAGTGGTGCAGTAGTGATTTCAAATGCTGTCAAACTGAATGAAACCCTCTTTTACTGTATGTTCTTTTCTTCTCTATTATTTTGGCCCTATTCTTCCAGCTTCTATCCATCAAATTCTTCTTCTTCTTTTTTTTCTTCTTTTGGTAGTCTGGTACCAGGGTGCGCAAAACCATCTTTTATTCATCTTTCAACTGGCTCTACCTCTTCACAGCGTCAAGGAGAGAAAGTTTCAAGCCCTTTCTAGAGCACGGATGCCCTTTCTTTCTTTCTTGATGCCAGCGACCGACATGAAGCATGTTTTTTACTGATGCAAATCCCCCCTCCTTTCAAGTCTGTGGTTTTCATCAAGCGTAAAGTGGGATGTGGGCAGCCTACTTTTTGAGGTGGAGTGTGTGTTTTAGTCGGTCAGTGAGTACATTTTTAAAGTATAACACTGGATGCATGAAACTGGTTGAATGATAGGTGCCGACAACATTGGCAAATCTACATATTCATTCTACCAGCGAACAGGATGTTGTGGTGGTCTATCATGGCGGCACCAGGATGAGATGTAGCATTTGAAGAGCTGCAGTTGCTTTTCTTCCGGCCACTTGGCCTCCCCAACCGCATCCCCCCCCCAAAAAAAAAAAAAGTAATCCCAAACCACATTATCGTCATAGGCAAGCCAAGTGAAGATCAGTTCAAAATGTCTGACATGATGTCCATCCTTTTGTATAATTTGACGTTGCATCGTGCACCCCAGTTGACCTCTACTTCCCTTGTTGAATGTCGCAAAATAGCTGCACCGTGGCAACTACCAAATGCGATTGTAGATAAACACAGCATCCCGAGAAATATGCTTTAAACCTCATTCTTATATATATGCCTTTCAAAATGCATTTTGAAATAGTGGTTCTATCTTTCACGGTAGCTAAATGCAGTTTAAGTTGACGACTTTTTGAAGAAAAATAAAGACAGAATAAACTGACCAGAAAGAATATAAATTATTAGTGGAAAAGTGAGCAAAGAAAATGGGATTGAATGAGATGAGGATAGGGAGTTGTGGAGTGTGTATTGTATGTGTGTGCCTTCGTCCTTGGCCATGTTGTCACATGGCCTTAATCACCAGATTACTCGGGTCAGTCAAGGGTGACCGTTGGTCATTTGTGGTCAGGGATAACAATGGACAGGGGGCATTTTCCAGTCATGGATTTGTTTCCTGGATTATGTGGATGGCTACCATTTTATTGATCAGTATTGATGTGCACGGAGAATTAAAGGCTTTGCCAGCTGACGCATTAGTACATGGTAAATAGGAGGATGAGGTAGATTTCCTGTAGTTATGCTAAGAGCAGGACAAGGGAAGGAGAAATGGATATTTAAGCATTACCACAGTGCCAAAAAAAACCACCAACAACAACAGCAACCCAAGGTTGTCATACCAATGGAGAAGGATATGACTGAATATATTTTCATGAGGAGGGGAGTATGTCTGAAGTTTTGGGTTTTTCTGATAGGGAAATATAATATTGGCGTAATTTACATCAGTTGGAAGTTTCTGATGTCTTGTCAATTGCTGTATACTGGATGAAATCTTGATTGGATGGGAAATGGGGGGGGGGGGTTGAAGGTTGAAATCAATCACTGTTCAAAGCCGTTGATGCAGACAAGAAACTTTTGATGTTTTCTCATAAAGGTGAGACATGTGAAACATGTTTGGTGATTTGTTGAACACTATGTAGGGAAGTATACAATATTTCACCTTATGCGTGTCATTAGATAATATCTTCAGTTATATCAGGCAGTCTTCTCAGGCTAGTTATTTCTCTCATTGCCTAATTTTAGCATTTTTGTCTTTATTTCTGGATTCTTGCTCTTTTTTCTTTTCTTTTCCATCATATAACCACCCTGCTAAACACCTTTTTTTCTCTTTTCCTAGAGTTGTCTTTTTGTCCATGTCTTTAATCTCTCTCTCTCTCTCTCCCCATATATACGCTGACACACAAAGAGACAGAAAGACGTACACACACTTTAGTTCCTGCCTATAGTCTCCCCAGGGAGACTGCCATTGTGGGATTAATTAGACTCATAATGAGTCCTAGCCAGCTTGTCTCTAGGCTCACCTTGCCCAACAAAGACATCTTGTTCCACCCGAGGGATTCCCTGAGCCACCCCTGAAAACATCTTTCAGAATCAAGAGGATTAATACAGAATTAACCCCGAAATTAGATAAGGATTGGTGGGGGTGGGGGAGGGGGGCTGGTTGGGATGGGTTATAATTTTGGAGACATACTTTGTCATTCCATTAATTGAGGGAAAGAAGGGAATACATTTATGCACTAATTCTGGCAAGGTCAGCGTGTTTAAAACTCATGCAGAATCTGCCAAGAATGGATTAGTTTCAGTCTATTGGGTTCAATTATCATATATGTCCATCCATGATGGATGAGTTTAATAGGGCACCTTACTTCCCTCTTAATGGGAGTCAATTTCAAAGACTATAAAGTGGGCTTCAGTATAGATAGTGATGGGCATTTACAGTGCAAAGTGTTTTAATTTTCTTTTTCCTGATTTTCCCTGATGAATGCTCCATGATGCTATTCTCGTTTGTCACTGTTGTTTTGTGGTATATTTCAACATGGAGGACCTCAAAATAAAGCAAGCCATCTTTGAGCTCAAACTCTATGAAGGAGTTTCATTGTTGATATTCTTTTTTCCCTGAATGTAACTTCAGCAGAAGTTTCCATGAAAAAATTTCGAGAGTAGATCCATTGAAGCATAAAGAACTGACCAATCACATGACAATGTTCATTATTTGGTCACTGTTTCAAGGATGAGAGATCACTCCAGGAATCAAAATTCTTAATTACTTAGGGCCTAAATTCCTGGCTAGTTACGTAGTGAAACACCTTGAAATGTAGATACCATAATTGGTCATCTTTGCACAGAAATCTGTATTACTTCTCCTGGTTTGCATGATTCTTGGATTCACCTGAATACTGTGGGTGTTATGTCCAAGTCCATTCCAAGGTGTTTATATACTTGTATCACTTTCCTGAGTCAGTTGTTGGGGGGGGGGGGGACGTAAAAACCAGTTGGCATAACCAGCAGGTGAATCACTGTCCAGCTTTTTTGAGAAATCCTACCAAGGATGATCTCTTCTTGGACACCAGTGACATCATCCTTGTGGTCAAGAAGACCTTTTTCCATGAATTATTCATGGGACGCTGCGTCCAGCCCCGTCTGTGCAGACTGTGTGATGCAGCCACTCACTGGAAGATGTATGGTAGCCGCAGAAAAGTTTTAGGGGATGTGCTTCAGGTTGTTATTGTTTTCTTGCGGCTGAATGGAGTCCGTAAAGTCGAGGCAGGCATCCAGGGAGCCACAGGGGCAGACATCCCTACCTCTCTCTTCTACCAGTTGATCTTGCACCCACAATGACCCCATTGACGGTCATTACATGATGTCTGGCCCCCCACCTTGCTATTGTTTGACTCCTGTCCGCAATCGACTTAAACTGGAAGCCTTGCAGCCGGAAGTAGACACTGGGACAATGAGGACAACTGCATTAGTATACTCCCAAGAACATTCGTTCGCTGAGTAGCTCCCTCGCTTGGCCCACACAGTAATCTTCTCATTGTGCCTGTATGGAGAATCTTGATAATCAGACAAAACCTTAGTTTTGTGAAAGAATGATTCACTAAACAAGGCTGCAAGGTACTCCTCGTAAACTTTACCCAAGAATGAACAAACAAACAAACAAGCAAAATAGACACCCACACTTGCCAAAGCATGGAATGCCTTCATAATCGTAACAATGATATACATGTATCTAACAAATATATCCTTGTCTTGATGTTAAATTCCTAATATTGAAATCATCCTTCTATGTGCATGTTAAGTTTACAAATGATTTTTGCGAAACTTGCCTGACATAGCAGCATTATCCATGCACTTGATTATTCTCATACAAATTTATGAAAATTAAATGGAAAGGCAGTCAACATATCTGATCCCTGTACTCCTTGATAATCCAATAATGTTTGGTTTTGACCTCACAAAATTAGATAAAAATCACACTCAAATGAATTATCTTCTTGCTGTCTTGATACCAGATGCTCCATTCTGATGATGTTTTTGTGGAAATTTGGGTTTACAGCCAGAATCGATGAGTCATTTGTTTTTTTAAATCCATTATCATAGCCTCAGGCAATTCGTTTACAGGCTATTATATGGAAACCATAAACTGGCTACCAACGTCTGAACTTGTCATAAAATTGGGCTGAAAAAAAAAATCATAACAGAGTTTAGGTCAATGGCATTTGTCCTGATCTGTAGTCTAAAGGAGCTTTTAGTGTGGAAGCCAGTGGATTTATCTGAATCCCTAGAACCAGAGTTAGTCCTGCCTGATGTTGTTGTAGTAGTAAACCACATTTGTCTGCAAAATCCCTCTGTTTATTCAGCAGGGGGTGTGAGACATGATGATCTGTACTCAGCTCAGGGTTGCACCCCAAAAATATCTTGTTTGACAGGATTATGAGGGAGAAATGTAAAATGAAGGGGGAGAAATGACTTCTAGGTGTGGGTTGACTCCTTCAGGGGTCAGTGACCCCCATCTTCATCAGTTGGGAACTCTAGATAGCTGCCCAGTGATATTTCAGTACTCCATTAGCTGTGCTGATGTGAAGCTTAAAGGTATAATTAACCATCTGCAGATGAAAAGAAAAACAGCATTAGTGCTTTCAAATAGTTCTAAAATGTGAGGTAGGGATAGAAACAACCACTGTAAATATTTGAATCTATATTATCGATGTTAAGTATCGTTAAATATATAGCCCATTCTTGCCACTGAAGATGAGTCCTGAGTATACTTGAGCAGATGTCTATGAAAGATGCGTGTTGTAGCAAAATCAGTCAGACTCCAATGGGTTAAGTTAGTTCCTTACAAGTTCATGATGTGCTCGAAAAGGCCTGATCTTCCCCAGTAAATTGATATCTGATATTAACCGTCTTGGGTTAAACCATGAGTGTGAGTGACTTGAACTCTGCTGATCTTGATGAAATGACCTCAACCAGTTGATCTGTCAATAGATTTGTTTTGTTCTGTTTTGTTTTGTTATCGTATGGCAAAAAGTGCATGACCTAGTTTGCAACTTTGAAATTCATGCTTTTGACAATGGGTGTTACAAGGCTTATAAGCCAGCGTTGCTTTGTAGGTCAATGACCTTCAGGTATCAACTTATTGAAGAGAATGTTTTCCAGTTATGGAATGAGAGAGAGGAAAAAATAGCGAAAGGAGAATGATGAACAAGGATTGCTGCAGGGTTTGAAGGTGATAGTCTCACCCACAGAAAGGCTGCATTGTCTGGGAAATATTGAATTTCTGAGAAGGCTTCATCAGTCCGAAGAGTTGTATGTTGTTCGAGAAGTCTCCCTGCCCGTCATTCAGTCTCTTCTTGGCTTACCACAAATCCTCACCATCATACCTGCTTTGCTTGATTCTTGTTCCTTTCTCCAGTCTGTTGTGGGACTCCCCCATTTTTTTGCGGTCAAGAAATGAGGAAAATTGATGAGTCTGTTTTTGCTTGACTCTTGTCCTTTCTAACTCTGTGTCCAAGTTTTGAAAGTAAAGGAAGAAAAATATATTTATCTCATTAAAATATGTGAATAGTCCATGAGACATCTCGTTTTGATCAATTTGCCTTTGCACTGCTCTCTAGTCTTGCCTTTGATGCAGCCCATTGATAGTTCCTATCCCAATTAACCTCCAACCCTTGCCACTCTTCTTTCTTCTTCTCCTCTGCATTCATACCTGCATCTACCTTGTGTGTGTTTTTCTTTCCCCCCGCGTATCAAATTCATCCCTCATTACCCCATTTATCTCTCCTCTGCAAGTGATGCTCAGAGCATATCACTGGTTTGTAGCATGTCTTGGGTCTCGTGCTATTGTCCAACAACAAAATGACGTACCTCTTGTTCGGTAAGGAGAAATCTGGTCTCGTCTAAGAAGAAAAAAATGCAGGATTAGCTCCGACTGCCCTGGGCATGATTGGACTTAAAGACAGGTGAACTGTCTAGGATCTGACTTCCTGACTTTATCCTTCATTTTCTTTTCGTCTGAAATGTATCTCAACTCGAGCCATCAAAGCTTTGAGCTTTGTATAACGATTGCTGGTATCCCCAGTGGGGTCTTTGTAATGACTCGAAAGTGAAAAGAATAGAAAGATGGTTTGTCCTCAGAAGACTTCAGTTGAATAGGGCATCTGTCTGAATCAACAGAGCTACAAATCGAGATGATTGTCATATTGTTGTTTTCCTAATCCCAAAGCCTTTGCAGCACAACTAGGCCTTTCTTTTTGCAGATAGAGAAGAGCTATAGATAAATCCACGCAGTCAGTATTCTATAGTTAGGGAGGGCATTAACATTACCCCCACATGGCAGGGATAACATCCTTTCACATGTTTGTGTTGTGTTGCGATCTTGTTCGCTTTTTTTTTTATGCAAGAGATGCTGTGTCCCCCTCTCTAATTTTGCAAATAACATTTCTCCTCAGGTAGTGAGTTTATCTGTTAATTTTGCCAGTAAATTTGAGAATAGGATTAATATTTAAACAAAAATATACAAGGGGGAGAAGTAGTTTTGCTTGTCTTCATATTCTTTATACGTAGTGATCTGCTTGTGGTTGCAATCAATAAGTGTGTACAGAAAGTTTCTTTCTTTTTATTGTTGATATTGACCTCAAGCATCACAGAAATTTTATTTTAAAGGACAAGTTCACCTTCATAAACATAAGGATTGAGAGAATGCAACAATAATAGTAGAACACATCAGTGAAAGTTTGACGAAAATTGGACAATCGATGCAAAAGTTATGAATTTTTAAAATTTTTGTGTTGGAACCGCTGGATGAGGAGACTACTACAGCTTGTGAGTCATATGCGTACACCAGTATAAAGAAAATGTAAAAGAAAATTCAACATATTTTCACTTTTCTCGCATAATAAAGGAGCTCTTGACTTGCCTCTTTCTAAAGGCAGGGGGAATAATATTACCCATAACATTTGTCGGTAACGAGTCAGGGGAATGTGTATTTTTTTCAAAAGATGGAATTTTGTGAAATTCTCTTTATATTTTCCTTATATTGTTGTACGCATGTGACATCTAAGTTATTCATACACTGCAGTAGTCTTCTCATCCAGCGGTTACTGCACAAAAACTTCAAAAATTCATAACTTTTGAACAGATTGTCTGATTTTCCTCAAACTTTCACTGATGTGTTCTACTAATATTGCTACATTCTCTCAATCCTTATGTTTATGAAGGTGAACTTGTCCTTTAAGTGCCTTTATTGTCTGATTTTGAAAAGATTTTACCAAAAGGGAGAAGTGAAATATTCTTTTCAAAATGGAGTTAAATTCCATGTAGTTTTAAAGTTGTGGATAGGAAGATTTGATGATAAGAAATGACACAGATGTGCTGAACAGTATACACACCACAAAAAAATAATAATCTAAAACTAAGTCACATAACATTGTTATGATTCTGTCAATGAGAATGTGGTCCCAAGGTGATAATTATTACTTAAAGCCATATCTTTAATTTGAAGAAAAAAAACCCCAACAAAATCAGGTGCTTTCTTGTTAACTTACAAACTGTTTAGTAGAGATCTTTATTTTTATGCAGAGGCAGTTGTTTTACATGGAACTCTTGCTTAATAGATGTTATGCAAGCAAGATTGCACATAATTTGTCTATTATTGGAGAAGAAATAAAATCCTGGAACAATATTATGCATGTCTATTATTTTCATGAGAGCTAAAATGCCACAGTCCCTGCTTTTGTCCTGGGGTTAAACTTCTGCAGCAGAATTGATACGGAACTGGTTTGTAATGAATACGCATGATAATAAACCTCTTTAGTTATATTTCTTGCCTCAACCTGCAATTCTGTCCTGTAAGGGAAAGTACAGTTTCAAATGCAAAGAGTAATAAAAAGAAATACAAAAACCAGGGCATTGCCCCTTGTAATAGTTACTCCCACCATTGCGTTGATTGTGATTGTTTCTGAGAATAGAGGGAATTCAAAGTGTGTGTGTGTATGTGTGTGTGTACAGTATATGTGTGTGAGAGAGCATGTGATGAGACTAGAAGTGAAGTCCTACAACGGCCAAATCACATTTTCGTCAGAAGGTCTAGGGAAGAAAAGCAGATTCTATTCGAGTGTCATGATTTTGGGGGTCAATTCATCACCCTTCCCCTCTTTGTGAATGTGAAAGCCATGACAAGACAAGAATGAGTTAATCACTGTGCGTGCATTTCCGAGAAAAACAAAACAACAGTAAGCAAGAATCTGTCATGCCATATCTTTGGCTACCTTTACACTACCATATGCATTAACAAGATGTCATGATTTTCAAGTGATGCCTGGAGTATTTTAGCTTTTTGGATGGTTCTGAGATATTGGTACATATTGGTCCTCTTCTGCCATTCTAATCAAATCTACATGCTGTAAACATAGCTTCCATATTGTGCCTGCACTACAGAAACTGTCGATTTTGCTCTAAAATGGACACATACGCATGATAAATGTTTGAAATAATGCTGTGATGACACAATTTCACTTGGGTAATGATGAAAATAGGAAATATTAGCCAAAAAGGCATGTTGACAGCATTGCAGTTTGAGAACATATCTGATCTTGATTGCTAAGTAAGCCAAAGAAGGAGATCAAGAGAGACTTAGAGAGGGGGAAAAAAAACAGAGATGGAGGCAGTGGAGTTCTTGGCAGATGACTAATACTTCTAAAAAGTTCAAGAGAGGGGAATTACATGTATTGCAAATCGAAATTCCATTGTCAAAAACCGTGCAAGCTGATGTCATTCGTACAAGTATGTTGGGAAGTTATAAATTGACCAAACAAATCACAACCTGTTCATATTTCTGGGAAGGGGAACAGCTATCAGAAATTTTGCACGTATTGGTGTGTACACAGAAATATGTGGTTGATTGCACTCTTATCACAGGAAACAAGATTAGAATGTGTAAACACAACAGAAATCCTCGCTGGTTATGATGGTACCTGCCGTTTGCGTGCGAACCAGTTGTTATTTCTTCAATTGCACTTTTTCAAAGTGTTTTGCAACTTTTCCTTTCCATGTAAGTCAGTACTTCTCATTATTGTGTCAAGAGCATGATGTCATCTGACCTTGGTTTAAACACAGCGTAGCAAGGTGAACACTTGAAGGAAATCACTTTCAGAAAGAGAGACGAGATTGAACGACAGAGAGTGCACTGAACTCTAAAGTATTATGAGGATGTAAGGATAATCAGTAATAAGGTTCACGTTGAACAATCACATTGCAGAGTGGTGCGTTATCCCAAAAGGTCAATAGTGAGTACCCCTGTACATGTTTTTGGCTTTTTGATACATAGTGTTTACATTTCGTCACTGTCTGTGTGCAAAGCACTGATTTTGTCGTGAAGTCTTTAAACAATCGTTGAAGAAAAATGTATGTTGTCATATCAGCGTGCACTCAGTGGCCCTTTTCTCACCTACTGAAAAGCGTAATTGTAATGCTGAATTACAAACACCATTGCAATTACAATTCAAATCATCATTTGTTCACACGACTAAGGATGGCTTCACGGAATCTGCAAGTTTGAATGTCAGAGCGAGGAGGGGAGATATGGCTTCTTTCCAAATTCCCATCAATCACTCTTAAAGGACAAGTTCACCTTCATAAACATAAGGATTGAGAAAATGCAACAATATTAGTAGAACACATCAGTGAAAGTTTGAGGAAAATTGGACAATCGATGCAAAAGTTATGAATTTTTTAAATTTTTGTGTTGGAACCGCTGGATGAGGAGACTACTACAGCTTGTGAGTCATATGCGTACAACAGTTTAAAGAAAATATAAAAGAAAATTCAACATATTTTCACTTTTTTCGCATAATAAAAGAGCAATTGACTTGCCTCTTTCTAAGGGCAGGGGGAATAATATTACCCATAACATGTATCGGTAACGAGTCAGGGGAATGTGTACTTTTTTCAAAAGATCGAATTTTGTGAAATTCTCTTTATATTTTCCATATATTGTTGTACGCATGTGACATCTAAGTTATTCATACACTGCAGTAGTCTTCTCATCCAGCGGGTACCGCACAAAAACTTCAAAAAATCATAACTTTTGAACGGATTGTCTGATTTTCCTCAAACTTTCAATGATGTGTTCTACTAATATTGCTACATTCTCTCAATCCTTATGTTTATGAAGGTGAACTTGTCCTTTAAGCTGTATCAAGCGCGCGCTTTGACTGCATTGCAAGCATTTGAGGAGCACAGTGTTTCTGTGGAAGTGGTTTAAAGGTCACTGTAAGCTCCACCTCCCAACACATGATTGGAGAGTAATTGATTAAATTCAATTGATTAAATCAATCAATCAATCTAGCCATTCATACGACTGTTTTGCTCTGTAATTCTGGCAAAACGTGATTGGAAAACAACTCCAGACCGTCATTGGAAACACAATCGCAATTATGATTCAAATCGCCTTTCGCGATTCCAGTTAACATTCACATGGCAAGAATGCTTCATTTGAAACATGATTCTAGTGATGTGTCATTACAGTCATATTTCAAATTAGGCACTCACACGATACGTGTGAAAGCAAGAAGTATCTAGTGTGAATTGTTTCAAATTGTTGGCCTGCATATACCACCAGCCAGCCCTTATTGAAAGGACTGAGCACTGATTAAGCCTTTGTGTGCTTTTGAGTGCTCGTTGGCACAGAAAACCTCATAACATTGTATACACTGTCCAAAGTCCCTGGCATGGAGCGGGTTTAACACTGGAATAGAACAACAGCCAGAACGGAAGGGGAGGTAGGCAAAGCAAAGCAAGGTGAGGTTAGGCGAGGCTAGTCGGTTTGACCCTGTACCTCATTGGTCCTTTCTGGCCCTTTTCCTGCAAATATGTGGGAATGTGAGGAGGAGGAGGAGGAGAAGGACTATATGGGCAATGGACTGTGACCCGCCCTGGCAGTTTCCTCTGTCGCTTTAATTATCTGTTAATAGAATACCAATGGTATATGTGCTGGGGCACGTCCGTCTGATCGGGAGGAAGCGTTTCGACTGTGGTTTAATCAGTGTGTGTGTGTGTGTGTATTTGTATTTGTTCGGGGGGGGGGGGGGGGGGGGGGGGGCGTTGATTGCTGGAATCGGATAGAATGGTGAAGTCGGTGGATCCATTGATTCTATTTTGTTTATCTGCACACCAGCAACATGACACCTTTTCCTGCTGCTCATTGAAAACACTGCTTTTCCTTTAGACTCATTTTGGCATATCCACCCTCCCCCCCCACCATCTCTCTCTCGCTCTCTCGCCTGCTCTCATGCCATATCTCACTGTCTGTTTATCTATTTTTCCTGTCCATTGTTCGGGGGTATTATATACCTCATTCGCTGTAAGTGCATGCACTCCAGGTATGTAGAGAGAGAGTTGGTATGAGGCACAGGAGCTGACGTTGGCAGTCAGAAGTGGTGCATAACGTGTCGTCAGCTGGTGAAGTTCAACTGGTGCTTAGTCATCCTACGTATTGTCATGCGAGAGGGATTTGTGGACATGAGTGTTTTGATAGAGCCAGCTTAGGTAGATCTGGTCAGAGGGAATGACTTTTGTGACAGCTGAACGGTGCCTACCTTGGTACGGACTTTGCGCAACGAGATCGGAAGTCTTCAAAGCGTTTCCCTGAGAGCGGGTTCACGTTGGGAGTTTGTGAAATCGCGAAATGGACCTCTGTAGGTGCTATCCTCGATCAGGCCGGTACTCTCCGAGTTCTGTGTCAGAGGGTTAGTTCGTGATACATACCCAGTCTCAGAGGGGATAGCATTCAGTACCATTGCATGATGTCATTGACCAACTAATTTCACACGTACTTGCATGTCTATATTAGTTTTGATTCGTCAATGTCAGTGTGCAGAATTTGGAAACTTCTGTGCTCTAATACATTACAAGCTTTTGTCAAGATTAAGCAAGGGCTTAGTTGTTAACAAGTTTTGAATGTTGGCAAGTGTTCTTTTTAATAATTCAGTGTTTTGTTTCGTAGAAAAGAGAAATAGAGTGATGAAATCAATCTCTCTAGCGCAAATGCCTGGACAAAAATAGTAAACAGTTTATTCTTGTGCTGGCCTCCGTGAAGGACTGCACATCAGTGAAGGACTGCGGCATTGTGAAGTCTTTTAATTGCCACCTTCAAATCACCGGGGATATGCTCTGGAATCGTTGTTGCTACACTGGGGACTGTGTGCTCAATTCAGATAACCCGCCCTGCGACTCATCTTTGCTGTCTGATGTAGCACTAGTAGAGATAAACTGTGGAGTGCCCTGTTTGCTCAAAGGATCTCTCTTGTCTTGCTTGCTTGTTCTCTGCTCTGACATTTTATATACTTGATCAGCAGCTGTTTGTCAAGAACTGTTCTCCTAACTACCAACTGGAATTTTCTGTGGTGCGCTGCATTATTTTTTTTCCTCCTCGATGGTTGGTTGGACCTATATGGTTTGAAGCATCTCACTCCACAACCAGTGCAAGATGGTTAAAGAGAAACATTCGGAGGAACGGATGTTGCTTGTGCAAGCGTCAGTATTGGACCTTTCTAGTGAGACTTTGTGTAAAACTCTTCAGCGACTTTGCTATTGCAGGAGATTTTTTGGAATCTAATGACAAGAAACTAAGCATTAATGGGACAGAGTGTGAATTGACAACCTCGAGTTTTCTGCCCAAGTTTTTCCCCGATACGTGAAAGACGAACAACCAAAAACACCCATTGCAAAGCAGAGAAGGGAAAGCTATTTTTAAAGAGGAATATATATAGATATATTGTGCATCGAGGGAGATTATTGACTCTCCTTCAAGAGACTGGAGAGGATAAACATTGACTGAGAGCTGCTTTCTCCGGACGGACGGAAGAGAGATCTCAAGCGGTCTTTTGTCCCCACAGCATCTCAATGGCCCTCAGAGACAGAGGACCAGGGCCGGGTCGCTTGGCTCTCTTTCTGGAAACTGCCATCCTGCAGTGCCCCACCGCGATAAACAGGAGGCTTCTGAATGTTAAGATCCGAGGTAGAATGCTAGCACTAGAGCTTGGTGTCATATTCATCAGCATTTTAATGAGACAGTTTTGTGGACCGTTCTCTTTTCTTTTTTCTTTCCTCTATATCATTCTGTTTGGAGTACTGATTGATGGTGAAGCTTTCCAAAAATGGAGAGCATTATTGTCCTTCAGTCACTATGCATTTATGTGCCGCCAGGACTTACTGTCCTTTAGTCCATGCAAAGGTTCAAACTAACTTCATCATAGAAAAAAAAAAAAAAACACCAGGTGCCTGTTATGTTTATAAAGAGGTTTGCAATATTTGAATGTTGCTGTAATTTTCTGCCATGGGAACCCCAATTATTTTAGCCACATGTTATTGTAAAAAGTTTTTTTTTTTTTAAATGGTAGTACCCAGGTCATGTTGAGCCGAAAGAAAATATTCTCTGTGTGTGAAGATGTCTGAATTGTTCCATTTACATGATCTCTTGCATCATGCACTTCTGGTTAGAATGCCCATTGACAAGTGGGTATTTTAGTGTTGTAAGTGGGTTCTTACAATGTTGGTACAGACTTCATTTGAAGGTTTAAAAAAAAGGTAAGTTCTCTGTCTACCTGGTGTGATGGCATACAAATTTTTACATAGGAAGACTACACTGGCTCAAGCCTTGGTCATCTAGACTTGTACATTGTGATCCATCATTAACCCATTGAAGACGAATTGATTTTACCATAACACGCATTTCCCATAGACCCCAGCCCGAGTATACTGGGGATTCATCTTCAATGGGTTAATTGGCAGAGGGCACACTATATATCATGCCCTCATATCATGTGACAGAGTCAACTGACAGGCGTTCAGTTTCAATTGGCATTTAATTCAGAACAACTGATAGTCTACTGTTTGTCAAGTACTGATCAATGTCATGTAAGCTACACATCTTTGAGCTACTACAGACTATTCGTCTTCTTCAAGATGTATAGTTCACGTGCCGGTCATCCTGATCTAAACCCGACTCCTCTTTCGCTATGTGCCTTTCACATCACCAACTCCATCTAACACGAAAAAAATCACATATACTGCATGCCCTATGATGATCTCAGGTTATAACGTAATATATGTAACTTTTTTTCCAGTCCAAATATTTGCACAGGATAGATGCAGAAAGCCACCCAATATCTGATGTGAATACCATACATCATCTAGCAACTCCTAATAGTACAATGATGACTATTTATGGTTTTTTTTTTCTTCTTTGTTTCTTCTCTCCCTCTTTACTATGCAGAAATTGAAGCCTCAGACACATGCCAATGGCTCAGAGCTACAGGTTTCCCCCAGTATGCTCAGATGTTCGAAGGTAAGCCACATCTCTCTACCATCCCTCCTTGTCAGAAAAACAAAAGCAAAAATGCCTCTATACCATCATCATTCCAAAATGCAAGTTTGTTCAGGTCAAAGTAACATACATTCACCACTTAGTCTAGAAATGGTATATATAACACAGTGTTCAATAGAATTTTAGGGCTGTTCTTATCATTTCTGATTGATATCAGACTATTCAGTTGAAAGACAAAAAAAAAATTTCAGTAAATATTTATATTTTGACCTTCATATGTCTGTAAATGGATGTCAGTTCAGTGTAACATGCATTATATTGGCAAAAAGTTTTCATGTTAGCAAAAATTCTTGTAGAATAGATTGCTTGTTAGAAGCGATTTAGGGGCAAAGTTATCTCTTATTAAAGTATTCTAAAAGATCATAATGGGAGGGGGGGGGGGGTTTAATGCACATTGGAAACAGAAAATAAGCGGACAACCCTGAAATGCCCCTTTTGCTGTGAACATACCCAAATTACAGTAGTCCCATGCACTGCAGTTAACGTTTGTCTACCAGTGGCCTGTGTACGCTATTACGAGAGCTGTTGTAGTGTATCGTCTCCTGTTTTTTCCCCCCATTTTGCTTTTTACGTGCTGGTGGAACAAAAGAGGGATGATGGCTTAGATTTTATGCCTAGTCTGTTCGTTGGAATGTGAGGACACTTCTTTTCTTTTTCTTTTTCTATTTTTGTAGGTAAAGAGAGGTAAATTATGAAATGCAAGTATGCTGTTGACATATTGGTATTGGTGCATGATTTATTTGTGAATAGGATACAACTATTTAAGCCATGTCGTTTTGGATGGTCCTTCATTTTTATATGTATACACTTAATTTGTATCATTTTATCGAATTTTAAAACTCATATAAATAAGTGTAATTCCAATAGGCCATGTCAAGGATACTAAACGTTTTACAAAAATCAACTCTTTTTTGTTGGGGGGGGGGGGGGAGGGGGAGGGGGAAGCAGTGGACGATCTTTTTCTTTTTAATGAAAGTGATTCATAGCTCTTATTCTTTGCATGTCAGTTAAAACTGAGTAACGTTTCGTCAAAACTGTCTGCTTATGTGACTCATTATGTTGCTTGAAAAGTAATGGTGTCATTCATTCTAACATAGTAAAATAGATGTTTGCATCATTTTCTGTAAAAAAAAAACAAAGTAAAATACTTGCATGTTACCATTGTAACTCTTT